>NW_019731276.1:318755-386707 GCF_002891405.2 Cryptotermes secundus | reverse complement strand
AATATACCGTACGCCATAGTACTGTCCTAAGGAGTAAAGTACAACTTAATTTCACTTTTACGTATATGGCTTTTCAAGCAAAAATCGCCGAACAGGCGGAACTACACGCCGTTTTCATTTCCGGGAATAGTTTTTGATACTTATTTCATTAACACTGCGTTACATGCCAGTGTCGTCCTAACAATCCATAGAAAATATTTCCACATATCTGACATGACGCTTTGTATAAAAGATGTCCCCGTTTCTTTCTAAATTACTGAAAGATTTCGTCTGATATTTCCGAGCCTCGTGGAAGTGACTTCAAGCATAAGAGAAGCGCTGACCACTAACATAATCGGCCGCTTCTAGGAACTGCTGTTGCCGCTGCCAGCTTTGTGTCCGACCAGTAGCATAAAAATACACGAAGGACGAGCCCCGCGCGAGGCTACGGCGTCAGGCAGTCTCTCACAGTCCGCCTCAGGCCTCGTCAACTGTCTAAAATAGCTATTTTATTGCCGTCACTCCTGATGCTCACCAGGGACCCGACACACATCTCCTTCACTCCTCGCCAATGCCAATATAATACGAGTTACTAAAGAAAATGAACACTGAAACAGGAAAGTACAGAAAATAGCTTTCGTGTACAAGGTTTCGGCATTCAATTATGGGGATGGAAAAGTGAGGGGTGTTAATTAAGCAATGAACGCTTCCTTGGTAATGTTCGCCTTTCTATCCAAAAGCCAGATTTTTGCCTATTCTTAACCTAGTATTACATTTTGAGTATAAAACTACCTTCCCACGTATTTCAGACATTTACGACGCTAGATGAATTACTCCGCTTGCATTCCGCCAACCATAGCACGTGCAGGATCGGACATTCCGAAGGGAAGGACTGGCAGTATTCGAAGTAAGTATTTTATTATGCGCTTAGACCAGTTATTCGGAGTACGTAAGTAAAGCTATCCCCGTACCAGGCCGTGAAGGCCCATAGGGTTGTGAGACGTTAAGGGTCCCACATTGTCTAGAGTCTATACAATCGGCTCAAAGATGGCGGTAAGGTTGTCAGCCTTACGCGCGAGCCACGCTTTACTCCCCAGGAAAATTATTTAATTAATTCCTGGTACTCATTTCTGTTAGAGGCTGAGTAAACCCCAGGGCCTAGTGCGGCTGGAAGGATTAGGTCAACTGAAAAAAATCCAATGACCTCGACGGGACTTGAACCCGCGACCTTCCGGCTTGTAGCACAGCTCCTCAACCACTACGCTATTCGGAGCAGGGCCCTTAATTAAATTACATGGCGAAAGAAATTAATAAGATAAAGTAAAAAGGAGGAAAATGATTCAACGTTAACAAACAACTGAATAGCAGAGTACAACGGAGACGAAAGTTATGGAAAATAAATCGAAAATTGAAATTCCATTTCAAACTGGTCTCGCAACCACCGTCTCTCGTTACTGCGAAAGTGAGAGAGTCCGCTAAATTAGGCAGCTTCTCTGTAACTTACATACGCTGGAAACACTGCGAAAACAATTAACTCAAAAGAACTACAAAAACAAACCCGAGGTAGATGAGATAAAAAAGAACAAAAAGAGAAACCAAGGAGAAGGGTTAGATAGATGGATACACAGATCAGTCACTCAGAACGACCAAAGTTAATTTCAATTCAAGTAAATATAGTCACAGCCGTGGAGGTCAAAAGATGCCACAGCGATATAATATATGAGGCAAATGTTTTCAAAACACAAGGATGCGCCAACGAACAATACAACAGCCCATGCGCGTGAGGCTACTGCCCACCTCGCAATAGAGGCGGCCTGGATTAGTGTCTCCAGATAAATAAATCTACTCTTTCGAAAACAGCAGCTCGGCCTCAACATTATTATACAACGCGTTTGCTTACGGGGCTAATGGAACACACGGGGTGTGAGCAACATTTTACTTTCCACTGCCCTCATGTAGACGGGACAAGAACTGGAATACTGATTAGACCTCTCCAGACCGTTGGACGGGGCCCCACTAGTACGTGCGCTTCCAGGCTTTATCTGTGGTCCCCTTCTGTTTTGCATGGGAGTGAAACTTGTTCTTTTACACATTATCGGGAAAACACTGACTGAGGATGTTTCAGAACAAAGTGCTGAAAATATCTGGATCTATGAAGGAGACAGCAAAAACATATACAACGAGGAGCTTCATACTTTGTACCCTCCACCGAATATTACAAGAATCGTCATATCAAGAAGGATGAAATGGCAGGGAAGTCGCAGGCATGCGAGAGAAGCGAAATGCATATCAAGTAAATCGAAAAACCACGACGTACATGGAACCATAATACTGAAACGGATCTTTAAGAAAAAGGGCTGAAGGGTGGAAACTGGATTCATCTGGCTCAGAAGAACCACCGGGTATAATACAATGTTGGAAATTTACTGACAATCTGGAAAACTAAGAGATTCTAAAAACTTCTGCTGCGTTTACTTAGCTACCTATGTTTCGATGTTTCTACAATCAAGTGCAGAATACAGCGGAGCGTGCGCAATGCCAACTCTGCGCTGCTGTCAAGATGTGTGTCATGGCTACAGGACTATATTCATGTTACTTTGGGTGCCTTTTCTTGAGCAAACACTACTAACAACACGGTTCAAGGAATGAGCAATAAATAACGAAGAATGATAAAATAATAAGGCTCAAAATGGATAATTTGAAAAGGCAAAAAGAAAAAATGCAATAAAGATATATCGGATAAGCAGGACTGCCACACTTCGTGAAATACAGGACAAACGCGAAGAATTAATCCTACTTCAAAATATATTACGTTAATCAAATAGTTCAAATTTATACGTTTAATAGGCTTATAACGGAGTGGCTTCGAAGATTCTTAGAATTTTCGGTTCAGTATTCAGTTCCGTTCCTTGAACACCTGATGTTTCTGAAAGTACTCCGCGGTCCCGGGTTCGTGAACGCACCAATGGGATCACACATGGACACATACACTGGGGGCAGAGTCCGCTGAAAGCCATATGCATCCAGCAGCTGCTTATCTCTTGCAGTCAGCAAATCCAATCACATTCTCTGTGTATCTCTCGGTGCTGTTCGGGTCCGCTCAAAGTCGGAAGGTTGGAGAAACAAGGATTCTTAAATACGTATATTGTTCTAAATAATGTGGGGGAACGTGATGAGAATTCTAATCGCGGCAAGCTGACCCACCAAAGTTGAGCCTCATTTCCGTGTGAAACGCGTACACGGAATTCTTCTGAAAAATTAACAGAATATCCAATGGCACATCACTTCTAAAATGTGAGATACAGCCATTCATTGTCTGATGTATGGATGACTTCGACAGTGTTCCACAGACAGCAAACTGAGCACCGTAGGAAAACGGCCTAATGCGCGATCTGTGCTTCAAGGCAGCCTCCCACCTGCCCACTGTTTCAAGGAATATCGGGGGCGACTTAGGATTTCAGGTTGTCACAGCGATGGTTATGAAGAGTACTCTCTTCTGGGATATAACGCCGACGAAAAAGTAAAGTAAAGCTATCCCTGTAAGAGGCCGTGAAGGCCCATACGGTTGTGAGACGTCGAGGCTCCCACATTATCTAGACAATCGGCTCAAAGATGGCGGTAAGATTGTCAGCCTTACGCGCCGGCCGCGCTTTACTCCCCAGGAAATTTATTTAATTAATTCCTGGTACTCATTTCTGTTCGAGGCTGAGTCGACCCCAGGGCCATAGTGAGGCTGGAAGGATTAGGTCAACTGAAAAACTCCAATGACCTCATCGGGACTTGAACCCGCGACCTTCCGCCTTGTAGCATAGCCCCTCAACCAACTACGCTACTGCGTGCCCCTTAATGCTGAGTAGTCCGTTGAAAGTAAACTGTGAACATTTACGAAAATTTATTAAGCAACTCCAATTTTCAACCATAATGATCCATAACAAGCAGCCGGGATATCGCAGTCAGTATAGCGACAGGATACGGTCTGGACGACCGAGGAGTCGGAGTTCGTGTCCCGGTAAGGTCAAGAATTTTATCTTCCCCATGTAGTCCAAATCGGATCTGGGTCTCACTCAGCCTCCTATCCAACGGGTACCGAAGGCTCTTTTACTGGGGGCATGGCGGCCGGGTCGTGAAGCTGACCATTCACCTCCGATTAGTGCCTAGGTCAAGAAAATATGGACATATATATCCACACCCCCATACGCCTTCATTGCGTAGTGCTTAATTAGTTAAGCACAGGGACACCTTTACCTTAATGATCCATACCAACACCTACATTACACAAACTGCATGGAATTCGTGTACGCCTCTATCATCAATTGTTATTAAAGTTTTGGTAAAATTCGGCATGCGGCGCTGTAGCAGTACATTAGAACATTTTGATTTTTTGCTATACTGGGCGATTACAACGTGCACTTTACACAAGCCAATAAACGAACTTTTTCGTGTATATCGCAAACAATTAAATTCGAGTGAAATTACGCATAAGAGCTATTTGGCAAACATTAGTAGGCCGTATTATTCTCAACTATATTGACCGATTACAAAAGCATACTTCACATTATGGCCGTAAGTGGACTTCTCCACATATGTCGGAAAATGTTTCACTGATTTTGCTGCAATAATACAGATACTGCTGCGCAGTAACGATTTGCCACTCGGATCCACAACAGATTCTTATTTTACATGAGGCCATAAACTGACCTACCAAACTATTCCGCAAATTGTTTAAGTGTAATGAATCTGCAACACAGCGCTACACGAAGTGGGGAGTGGAGTCCAACTGGGTCCACTCGGTACGGCGGTCACTGATTGGCTTATTGTAGCCTGCCACCCGTGATGACAATGGAGAATTTGGTGGAATGAAGATTGGCAGGGGAAACCGAAGTACTCGGAGAAAACCTGCCCCAGCGCCACTTTTCCACCACAAATCCCACTTCACCAGACCCGGGATCGAACCCGGGCTGCCGGGGTGGGAAGCCACCGACTAACCTCTTGAGCTATGGCGCGCCATATCCCTACATGAAATCCAAAGTAATAAAATACGAGATCCTTGAAAATTCTGATATCTGACCTAATTGGAGCAGAGTCCGGAGAAAACTTGCGGCGATCCGGCCAGACACAGAAATAGCAACAGCCTTAATAATTTCGAAAATAAGAAATAAATCCTTTCAATTTAAACTGAATTAGACTGAGGAGTGTAGAGGACATTACATGGCCGGATCACATCAAAATTCAAACGTATATAAAACCAGTTATGGCATATGGTCAAATGCACACTATCTAACTCAGGGCATAACTTACACACTGCTGCCGATACACTTCTGTGCGTAATTTCTTCATTCGCAATGTCACATAACTTGCATTACTGTTCCTTCATGAAACACATGAGTCACTTGGGAGAGCACCAAACTCAACAACACACTAACATACTTCTCTATCATCCTACACGTATCGCACTTATGGGCAAAGAATTATATTAGACTTTTCTTTAATCTGCGCATAGCAACAATTAACATTATGACATGCTCGAGGTTTATTCTAGACCTTTACTCCTGGATTCTGCAGCTACCACACTGCTCAAAGTTGCGTAATATCCCTACAGACAATTAACCTTGTATTTAATCTCTAAACAGTGAATTCTTAGAACTGATTTCCGTACATCGCAATTCCACGAAGCGCGATGCTTCGCATTTCGAAACCTTTAATAATTATCAAGTCAGGAATTTTCGTTCTTCTTGTTTAAATTAAGTTCATTATAAAAGCAATCAACTGGCACCAGACATGCAAAATTATCCATAAACATTTCTAACGAACTCTGTAAAGACAAAATAACAACAGCCTGCTTGCTTTGGGGGCTCTCGGCGGCGGCAGCGAAGTCTATTTTCAACCAGCGAACCAACTACGGTCCTTCGTGAGAAGTCAACAGTCGCTCAGCTGGTCAAGAAGATTCCGGCCCTTCATGGAACCGTGTTCACAAAAGATCAACGTTAATATAACTCTCCCGCGCATTCACTGTTGGCTGCACTGCTCACCCTTTGCATTCATTGGCCAGTGTTTGAGGTAAGCACTGCCAAAAGGCCGCAGCATATAGCTGATATGTATCCTACAGGGCACCTATACAGAAATTGGGCTGACGATAATAAATGCAATTGGTAATAAAGGAAAATTATGTCTGGGGAATGTCTGAAGGGAAGTGACCACTTCGGACACATAAGCACAGAGTTTCTGGTTAATGTCGGGGAATTTCTTACGGAGAGCGACTATGTGCTTCTCTAAAAGACCTCTGCTCCCGAGAAGTTGCTGTTCATCAATCGTACTGGCAAACAACTTGGACAAAACTTCACGCGACCACTGTATGACATACAAACTGATTTTATACAACCATGAGGTACCATTCAGGAGGGGAGAAACAAGCACATACGCCGCCCGACTTCCTCAAAACTTCGGCACACTTCACAACACGAAATCTCCACATACTGTGAAAAAAAAAACCGTATTGGTGTCGTAATTTTTAAGACACTCCTACTTACATTGTTGCACAACATGTTGAGATCACTGCCAACTAATGGTCACTGTATCAATAAAACTTCAAAAAATAAAACGTTAAGAAGCAAATAGAAATAGCCAAGTAGAAGGATTTCCAAAATGTGCCACCCCAGGTGGCCCCTCCATGGCCTGTGGAATCGCGCCGGCCGTCCTTACACGCATGGACGCAATTCCAACCAAGGCGCTCAAACCGCTCCCGTCAGCACATCAGTCTTTCTCGGAATTTAACTCAAATCTGAGAGTTCCAACAGTAAAATAAAATGGATCCATTTACTTAAAGGAAATGTAGGACAGAAATGAAAATTTCCTAACATTTAAATCTTAAAATACCGACCGCGAATAGTGTTTGCTAGATTGACAGAGAACTCACGGCCGCTCCGTGGAGATGTCAAAAGTATTTAAATCGATACGTGAACCATAAACTACATGGTGACGCCTGGAGAAAGCGAGTAAAACCACGAAAGCCCATACACAGAAAGAGGTGTATCGGCCCATATCGGAACCAAGTACCTCCAGATTACGAATCTAGAGGCTCGCCGATACGCCATCCCGCTAACTAGTTTCGTTGACGAAACAAGCGGACAGACAGATGCAACATTCCTATAACAATTTCAATTTAGGCACGTGCATAACTAAATGCATCAACTGATCCTTCTGATAGAACGGGAAACCCGAGTTGAAATGGCTGCCGTATGTAAAATCTTGCCCACGATAAAGTCAACATACAGCTGAGCTGGTTTAAGAGCGATAAATTACAACACATTTAAGTCAGCCAATCTAAACGTGTTGTAACTGGCGGTTTATGATAAACGATAATAAATACCGTTACGTATTACATACGTACGGCACGTAATGCTGAAAACTTCACCGCCATCTGTAAGCCGACTGTCTAGAGAAATGTGGGAGCCTCGACGTCTCACAACCCTATGGGCCTCCACGGCCTGTTACAGGGATACCTTTATTACAACGGCAAGCAACTCAACCTTAAAATACAAAGAACGCCTTTCAAAACGGTCATTTCGAAGCTGGGTGCTCTGGATTGGCCTAAGACAGCGTTTATCGGCTTTCTGCAACTTGTGTCCCACTGATCACTTCGTCCCTCCACCCCAACCCACGTGGTCCAGTTGCGTGCCACAGGAAGCTGTTAAAAACTAAGAAATTCTAATAATTTTTATACATACAGGTATATGTTTTATTAAATATAACTGTACAAAATATATCTACCAAATTACGCGGCATTACATACGCAGAAAACCTTACAGAATAAAATAAAAGGAAGGTTATATTACCAAGACTAGAAAACCGAGATTAACGGCCGTGGGGATACCTTGCGCTGACCACGCGACACCCTCTATCCGCTAAAGATGGCACTAACTTCACCGACAAGTGGCAGTCGCTCGGGCGGTACAGTTTGCTTGTGGACTAATGGCCACGGAGTTCTTTTATATTACCAAGAAATTACGTCTCTATATGGATATCGATATACAGAAATCATGTCGATAACGAAAACTTTCCAGCAAACGGTTTAGAAAGCGACCATTTGTAAACTGACATTGAGTTGGCTGCCAGAAACTGGAAGGCCCACTGTCACACACAAGTCTACACAGATACAGTTGCCACGCCATTAACATGGTTGGTAGGTGTCCCACATCAATTCTGAGAGTGGGAGCTGCGGTCCACAGAGGGCTGCAAAGCTCTTCCGATGGCCGGTAACACATACATCTACTAAATCGCGTTGCAATATAGAGTTTCACAAGTTGAGGGCCTCAAAATCTATTCTCCATAAGGGAGTCTCGGACTAAAGACTTCGGGAACTACTGTCGCAGACAGACCTCAAGGACTTCCAACGAAACCGCGAAAGGGTTTTCACCAGCCTGAACGACGAGGCTGGTGACGGGTCGCAGAACAGGGAGACAATCTTCGGAAATTTATGCTGAACAGGCCATATGTCTCATTGGGATGCTTAACGGTTTGCGTCAGGCAATCTTCGGAAATTTATGCTGAACAGGCCATATGTCTCATTGGGATGCTCCACGGTTTCCGTCAGGCAATCTTCGGAAATTTATGCTGAACAGGCCATATGTCTTCATTGGGATGCTTCACGGTTTCCGTCAGGCAATCTTCGGAAATTTATGCTGAACAGGCCATATGTCTTCATTGGGATGCTTAACGGTTTCCGTCAGGCAATCTTCGGAAATTTATGCTGAAAAGGCCATATGTCTTCACTTGGATGCTTCACGGTTTCCGTCAGGCAATCTTCGGAAATTTATGCTGAACAGGCCATATGTCTTCATTGGGATGCTTAACGGTTTCCGTCACCAATACTCTACACGCACCTAATCTCTCCAGCATCAGGTGATATAGTGTCTTCCCACTTTTTCTGTCGCTGCTGCTGATGACGTAACCGGAGTCAGACAGGAAACCAACGTCCAGGTTGTAGACAGAATATGTCTGGCAAAATTCCACGTGTGTAACTCTCGTAACGCGGCAGATATCGAGACGGGAGCAACATGTCTCGGTCCAAACGCGTTCGAGTCTTTCCAGTCGCAGGACTACGGTTTCAATGGCTGAACTAGTCCCGTGTTTTAATGCTTCAGCACTGTCCACACTGTCTGCACCCCCAAACAGAATCACGAGTCGTTACATCTTGGAAGCCGGGGTTTCGAACATGCCGTGCACCATCATGTTCTCGGAAAACGTTTCTTCTTCCAGTTGTGAAAAATTTTACTTTTGGGGCACAGCAAGGTAAATGGCCTCAGTTTGGGGGTCTCACAAAAAAAAAAGGAGGCAGCAATATCTGCCGCAGTACAGGATGTGCAGGTGTGGAACGTTCAACGCAGACTGTGTGTCGTCAGTTTGACTGGTTTCATTCAATTAAGTATTATGGTTCTGAAATATACGTCTTCGTAATACGAACGCGTTTCATTTTGCGAACATTATATAATCTGTAACGAGGGTCGATCATGAGCAGAAAACTCTTGCAAATCAAACTGTAATTAGAAGTATGCACATTTCAAACGTGGGTAGTGAAATTTCCACATAGCTGTTCCACCTGGATCACTTTCTCTCACTGTCGGCAATGAGGTGTGTGTGTGTGTGTGTGTGTTCATGACGCGGTGTGACAATGCAACTTCAGACTTTTTTGCACCGACGTCATACAAAGAGACCGCCGTGGCCTCGCCGGGAATCGAACGGTGCCCCCGAGAAATATTAATGCAGTGCATAACGAATGACACTTGATATAATTTAACTGGAACAAGTAAGAAAATACTCACAAAGCGAAGAGCAAAGTTCATGGGAATTGCAACAAATTACCCTATTTAATAAGAATCCAGGGATCAGGTGTTCAGGTCCAAGGTGACCGTCACAGTGATGATGCTAGAAAACCGATTCCAGGCCGATCACATCCAACTTCTGAAACTATACACATAACAGTACGATAATTTGAGTTTCACAGTTTCACAGCAGCCATGAGCAAAGCCTGCACGATATAAAGAACCTCCACATCAAGATAGCCAGGTGGCACAATATCTGCCCCATATAAGAGGGACGATGGGAGGACGAACACGAGCCTGCATGGTTTACGAATTTTAATTATTGACAATCCAAAAAAAATTTTAATTAGCATCAAACAATTTTATAAAAAACTTTACATTCCCAGGAAACTGCTGTGTTTGTGAAATGTTCTATTTTGTGTACTATGTATTGTAGCATATAAGTGTACGTACTTTACGTCTAAACAACTTATGTGATGGTGGTTTCCTATTTGTAGTGATGTTTGCCCTCTGAAGATGGTCCACAGAGAACGAAACATGTAAGGGTGTTCAGTTTTCATGTAGTAAAAAACTTACAGGTCACATTGGACGGAGTGATTTATATTTGTAATTCTTTCCCATGAACACAAGCGGATAAAAACCGCTACTGAAGCCCAAAATAAGAAAATATAAAAGGCTTCATTTGTCACGTAACTACTTCCTCCTGGATACATTCCTGGAAAACCCGCATGGATCCGAAAAACTGCATGGGCGGAAAACACTATTAGCTTCAATTTCTCTCATAAAACTTACCGTGTAATGGAGATAATTTTTACTTTTCATTCCATATTCTCCTGGGGGCACGCGGTAGCGTAGTTGGTTGAGGCACTATGTCACAAACAGGAAGGTCGCGGGTTCAAGTCCCGATGAAGTCACTGGATTATTTTTCCAATCGACCTAATCCTTCCAGCCGCACTATGGGCCTGGGGTCCACTCAGTCTCTAACAGAAATGAGTACTAGGAATATTCTTGGGGGTAAAGGGCGACCAGCGTGTAGGGCTGACAACCTTGTCGCCATCTATGAACCGATTCCCTAGAGAATGTGGGACCCTCAACACCTCACAACCCTATGGGCCCCCACGGCCTGTTACAGGGATAGCTTTACTTTTACTATTTTGCTTACTTTCCACATTCTCCGCAACGGAAACAATTTCTGCTGGGAGTGCACGGGTCCCACGGTTCACATGAAGATGCTCATGAACGATTCGTAAATTTGAACTATAAACTGCCATTTAAGGCTGAGATGCAAACAATAAAGTCTGGCACTTCCATTTTCAAGCTGAATTTTTATTCATGGAAACGCTGTCTTATTATGTTCGAACGGCAAAGCATAATTCCTACGGCTGAAAAAACACAAATACAGTCAAGTTTAACGAATTCACAAATTCCGGTACAAATTATTCCACGGATTTCAAACAAAAAAAAACTTCTTTGGAGACGTGATGTTAAACGAGATTTGTCGTTCATAGCCTGGAAGCACTAACCGTGCCTCGTGTGCCTGCTTATGTAATGTGAATACTGGGAACTCACTGTGGCAGCCCAGAATTATGGCTATACTTAATCGTTTCGTTTGAATCTAATTTATTCATTGGGCTTAACTGATGCCATAATTAAAGTAATTAACTGAACTTGATCATTTTGGTTAGCGTTTTTTCTGGGACCGAGAGACGTAAATAGGAAATACTTAAACATGACATTCTTCCGCTGTGTGTAACAGTAGGAGTTATGTCGTGTCGGGTGGTATGGAGCCAGAAAATTGAGCGGAAAGCAATTGCTGTCACCGTAAGCCAGGCCCTGAGGGGTCCAGCCGGCCGAAGTAGGTCTTGGAGCTGATGGCTTGCATTAGGTAACGTTTTTTTGTTCTTTTTAGATAGATTCATACAATCTGTCCAATTAAGGACAATGAGCACTTTTGGTGACTGATGTGGAACTATGTCATTAACAGTGTTAATAAGGCTATCCCAGTAGATGCCTTAAGATTTGTGTTTAGGTAAGGTGGCTGGACCTCGTTTCAGGCCCACTACTTCTCAGAAAAACTGGTAGCCCCGGAAATGGAACCGGGAACTCTGGATCTTAGCCAGGAACTCTGACCACTAAACAACAGAGGCGGCGGATCGGACGAAGACTTCGTACATAAACGGAGTACACAATGCCACAACTGCAAATAAAGGTAAAAAGGTAAAGTTGTCCCTGTGCTTAGGTAATTAAGCACTACGCCATGAAGACGTATGGGGGTGTGGAAGTATAGAGCCATATTTTCTTGACCTCGGCACTAGTTGGAGGTAAGTGGTCAGCTTCCCGCCCTGGTCACCCCGGGGAAGCGACCCCCTGTACCCATCGGATAGGAGGCTGGGTAGGTCCCAGAGCAGATCTGGACGACCCATCCATCGTCCAGTCCGTAGCCATTCGCTATACTGACTGCGCTATCCCCGTTCAATAACTGCAAATTAAACATTTATTAATGAAAAAGTACGAAACGTTCTTGAGGCTCGGCTATCGTAGCTGACAATTCCAGAGAATGCTCCACAAGTTACAGTAGGGCCATCTGGTAATGGGGAGAACAGCGTGAAAACCGTGTATAGCGACGGGCTACGGAATGGACGGCTGGAGCTTGATTCTTCTCCTACACAGCGCCCGGGGCCCATCCAGCCTCCTGTCAAATGGCAACCGGGGTAAGGTTGACCACATACCTTTACCCACTGCCTCCACCCCACCCCCCGACCCCTGTCTTGATGGCGTACTGCTTAATTAACAGAGTAACAACTTCGCCTCCTTCTTACTCGGGATAAACGAAGAACTCTCAAGACGTAGCTTCCTTTGGCAGTCTGGTGAGGAAAGAAAAACAGGTCAGGACTGCAGAAATTATATGAGACTTTTCCCTGCGCTAGGTTTCAGCCAAACGGCGATTTTAACGCAAACGCAACTAACTGTGAGTACCTAGTCAATACGTCTGCATCAACAGTTTACACTGTCATATTTTTGCTCGTAGCAGGATCACCGAGATGCTAGAAATGTTAGCATATAATAAAACAAAAGAAAACAATTACCAAGGATTAAAATAGCGGAGATCATGGCAAATTTTAAGACCTTTCAGCTTAAAACAAATGTGAAGCCAGTTTCGTTGCCAATATAAATTGACAGTTCCAAGTGATAGCCAAGTTTATATCTTAAATTTCATAGAAGTGAAAGTGAAACACTCACGTGGGGCCCACAACGTTCCCAAGCTGAAGCCAAGACACTCACCTGGAAAAAATGAGAACAATGATTAACACAATGCACTTACAGAAATAACAACTGGACATCCTCTCTCTCACAGTCATCAGTATGAATGCACATACTAGCCATACATATATGTTACCCAGCACTTGCGCTTGTAACAGGGCTCTGGATAGGCCATAGTGGGAAAACACTAAATTTTCTAATTTCACTTTCTACATTACAATTTCCTCAACAAATCACGGCACTCTGACATTTAACCACAAGGTAATAACTAAAATGTTATAAATTACTGTTACCAATAAAAAACTCCGTGGCCTGTAGTACGCAAGCGAACTATACCGACCGAGCGACAGCCGCTTGTCGGCGAAGTTAGTGCCAACTTTTGTGGAGAGAGGGTGTCGCGTGGTCAGTGCAACGGATCCCCAAGGCCGTTAATCTCGATTTTCTAGACCGGACTGTTACTAATAGACTGATAACTATAGAATGCCATCACACACATTTATAACACTCCAATAACAGGAAACTTAACGACAGCAGGCAAAAATGGAAGTGAAGAAATGTCAAGCTGTTCTTACTGGAGATGTTTAAAATGTTCGCCATTACAATTTTACGACGAAGAATGGAATTGCAAACAATCGTATTGTGGTAACATTATCCCGGGGCATGGTTACTCCCACACGCACGCGCACGCTCGTTTCGAAAAATAAAAGCAGGCTTATGAGATCACCTTGACGTGTCTGTGTGTGCCCTTTCAACTTTTGAACGCTTGTACCGATCTTAGTGAAAACTGATATGCATATCATGCCAC
This sequence comes from Cryptotermes secundus, assembly GCF_002891405.2. Classification (NCBI taxonomy): domain Eukaryota; kingdom Metazoa; phylum Arthropoda; class Insecta; order Blattodea; family Kalotermitidae; genus Cryptotermes; species Cryptotermes secundus. Next base: position 372,844 of record NW_019731276.1, on the reverse strand, counting down.
CTGAGGCCATCTCAATGGCATGTTTCTTAAATTCTCGCCATCAGTAATACCAACACTGAAGCCTCTCATATCATTCAGGTAATAACAACATTCCCTGAATGCCTTCCTTCAAGACAATGCACGCCCCCATACGGCCAAAACATCAATGGAAACCCTCCGGAAATTGAAATGGAACCTTCTGACACATCCGCCGTACAGTCCCAATTTGGCCAAGAGATTTCTACCTGTTCGGAAGGCTCAAATTAGATTTGCAAGGCATGCGGTTTGTGGACAACGACGCCGTAATCCAGACTGTTCAGGAGTGGATACGCCGCCAACCACAAGCCTTTTCTGAAAAGGGCATCAGGTTGCTTCCAGAACGTTGGAAAAAATGTGTTGACTCCGGAGGGGAGTACGTTGAAGACTGACATGTGCAAGTAAGAGTTTGGCAATTATGGTTTAAAAAAAAAATCAGTCCCGGTCATATTTGAACCACCTTGTACATGGGTAAGAAACGGGCCACCCTTTGAGAGAAAGGCAAAAGATAAGATCGGCTGATTTCAAGTTCTCGGCCATTTTTAAAATAATCTTCCGGCGAAGGAAGCTGATATTATTCGCTATAAGGCTACACGGAAAGGCATTATTCAGCAAGGATGTATGAGGATGTACTAGGTATCTCTAGGTGAAAATGCAAAGTTTAGCGGAGTGTGTAGGAGCCGTCCAGGAAGTGCCACAACCACTCAACCCTACTTCATCATAGTCTATATTGGAGGTTTAGTAGTTTCCCTTCACGCCGATAGAGGCTACTTTTGCCTACCCATTCTCGTCCATAAATGTTCACTAATACGGATATCTGTGTGTGGAAATACCAGACAGTTTCATCACACCGTTGCCATGTTTGAATTTTCAGGTATGAAAATGGAACCTTCGGTTTTCATAAAAGCAGAGACTTTACTAAGTAGCTCATTAATTGCAACTTACACGGAAAGTCCACTACCATGGAGTGCGTTTGCGCGCGTTTCAGAAATCTCTTGCGTTTATTCCATTCGTAAAACAGGCCCCAATTTATTGGCATTTGTCACAATAGATCATACAACTATACGCGTACTGAACACATAAAAGTGTCGATGGTCCCTAACTACCTAAAAATGTCTGAGACATCCACACAATTGATGACAGGGGATACATTTCTTACGTAGCTATTTAAACATCTGAAATGGGTCGAAACACTTTATTTCTCAACGTTCCAATTCCAAGAAAGGGGAACAAAACGTATCAAAGTTCACACAAGTCACCGCAATAAAGACGATATGTTCAGCTATCAGTGTATGAACTGCGCAGGCGTGTGGCTTCCCATTTCCCATGCGAGGCTGCATTTTTATAATTAAATCGCTAACACATCACCCGGCATGCATTATCCTTACGGCACATGTCTGGTCTATAGAAAGGTAATCGAACACATTTAATCAGAGGGACTTCAATGAAGATTACTGGGATCTGTGGGACTTAGTCCCAGGGGCGATGAGATATGAGGAGACCGTGCTTCCCTCGTCATAATTTTGTGAAGAGGTAAATGTTATATACTAAACGTCTACGCGCCACTCCATGGAGGCACATAAAGGCATTGTGGCAGAACCACACACGCAGCACACCACAGCATAAGAAGACGGTTAGTGTTAAACGTCAAGGCTCCAGATGAGCCCTCGGTACCCACTAAGAAGACTGACTGGACCTGAGAACCATTGCGGAGTTAGTGCCAAAGAAAACCGCATGCACTGCAATAAAACTACTGAGCTATCCCGGCTCATTCCCCCATAAAAATAGTTGTACACATTGCGCTTAGACGACTGAAAGCCGAAATATCGATGCCAGTGTAGACGTTCACTGCCAGGCAACGAATACATAAGCAACAATCAAATACTGCTGAGCTATAACGATGGAAACGGGTGTTTTCTGTTGGAGCAGCCCCAAGGCTATATAATGAGGATCCAAGGCCAGATGAATAAGAATCAAAAGATTCACTTAAGATGGCAGACGAATGATTCAAAAGAGAGGGGAAGAAAAGAATTAGGCTCTGAAAAGAAGACTCCATGTGTGACACAGTTACAGTGAGACTGGTATACTTACTGTGTTGAAATCCGTTGCCAGGTTACGACTAGTGAAGGCACAATACACGAATGTGTGTAACGCTGAACTGCAAAGTGTATAGATCAGCGATAGCTACAAGTTGAGTGTCAATACAAAAACCTTCTAATAGTCACACCCCTAATACACGTAACAACATTCCTAATGGATCCAACATTATAATATGATCGCCTTAAAAAGTAGGCCTATATGCCTATTACCGTGGTTGAAAACAATTTCCCACGTTGCAACTCCAATATATTTATAACAAAACTACGCCAGAGACTATGGGGATATGACGAATCGTGTTTCGTGTCCAGCATCTAGGAGGATGAGACAAAAAATATCGCGCAAGGGGGAACCAAAAAAATGTATACAGACTGGGAACAGAATCCAATGGAAAGAAAAGAATAATTAGTTACTGCTAATCGATTTCTCAGAGATAACGGTTATACTGTACACGGACGAAAGATTTTGTATTAATGGGTAAGGGACCGCAAAGAAGCGATTACTGCCTATGATTAGGCAGCTTTCCAGCATTTCCCTGGAAAACTGAGGAACATTCCCAAATCCATCCAGCTAGGCCTACATGGTCGCCGGCCTTAAGACTTGAAGAGTCACGGATACCTGTGAAGAAGACAATGTGCAGAGGTTTACTTGGGAGGAACAAATTTAAAATATTGTGGGGATGAACTAGAAAGATCTGTATTAGAGTCAATTTTACCGACCACACAACATACCTTTACTACTATCACACTACATGTTTCGACCTCAAGAGGTTTACTTGGGAGGAACAAATTTAAAATATTGTAGGGATGAACTAGAAAGATCTGTATTAGAGTCAATTTTACCGACCACAAAACATACCTTTACTACTATCACACTACATGTTTCGACCTCAAGAGGTCATCCTCAGGTGTACGAACACAGCTGTATAATTACACGCAATCACATTCGTCTTCTCACTAAAGGTATGTTGTGTGGTCGGTAAAATTGACTCTAATATTGATTAAATACACAACAGGATGCAAGAAACAATTAAAGTTAGAAAGATCGGCGATGTAGATTCTGGATCTACAAGGCCGAAGATTTCTTGATTTGTTACACGACTGACGAGTGCTTGTTATCAAGTCGGCTTCAAAAAAGTTTCAGATAACGCACTTCGCCGCCTTCCTTTAAGCAATGGTCTGGAAATGCATTTGGTGCGCAACTACCGAAACCAAGTTAAGACTTCCCTAACTGGTTAATAAAGCGGTAATTTCTAACGTTGGGGGGTACCCTCTTCAAATCTCGGCAGGGTTATCAGCTATCCAGAGTCCGCCACTGTTTTCTTAAGTCAAATGTCGAGATATAACCTTGAAAGACATTGAAATATACCCAACTGTATTCACAAGGTCCCGGGTTATAATTTGGGCATAAAGACCCGTTAAACCCAGGTAGAAGGATGTTTCTCTGTTTCCGAAAAGATTAACAGCTGCAATGCGCTGGGGCCTTAAAATAGGCTTCAACTGGTTAGTTCCAAGGGGCACACGGTAGCGTAGTTGGTTAAGGCACTATGCTACAAGCCGGGAGGCCGCGGGTTCGATTCCCGATGAGGCTATTTTTATTTTTCAATTTACCTAATCCTTCTGTCCGCTCGATGGTCCTGGGGTAGACCCAGCCTCTAAAAGAAATAAGTACTAGGAATCTTCCTGGGGGTAAAGCTGACCTCACCGCCACCTGTGAGCGGACTGTCTAGAAAACGTGGGAGCCTCGACGTCTCTCAACCCTATGGGCCTTCACGGCCTATTACAGGAATATCTTTACCTTTACCTTTTAGTTATTTCCAAAATTCTTCCAATTCACCACTAAAAATAAATCTACCATTCGAAGTTGCATAATCACTGCAGTCTAAGATGTGTCATTATACTCAACCGATGCCCCTCTTCTCTCTAACTGATAAGGCATTGTGTTAAGAAGCCACAGACACGGCAAGTACTCTGTCAGCATGCAAGGAAATGCGTGTGAACGTGTGACGTAATTCTTCCGTCTATTAAACACAGAACCAACAAACTATGTATGCCCTTCCAATACTTCATCTACTGCTTCACGTCGCATGCAATTTCTACGAAACTTTCTTTATAAAGTATGGGAATTGCACGCAACATTAACATACCCCACTCTCCTGGCCGCTGGTGGCGGTGCCATTATACTTCCAGTACTGCTGCTGCTGCTGCTGCTGCTGGTGGCCCACGAGGTCCGTGTTTATGAATTCTGGAGTTATATTCACAGTGGAGTGGCGACTAAAGATGCGCGGATGGTTGCGACTGTTGTTCACACTTCCAGAATTCAGACAACAGCTGCCGAAGGCGTTGTTCTGTCGCATCATCTTCGTGCTGTTCATGTGTCCTACGTTATGCGGTGAGGGGTCGCTCGCCGAGCTCTCAAGAATTAGTTAAAATACAGTTCTATCCATACACAGTTTTGGCAAGTCGGCAAGGATTAATATAGATCCTACCAGAAAACACAAATTAAATATTTTTAGAACTACTTTACTGACTACAGGAATATTTTATAGCTTAGTTCAGGTATGAAGAGGCTGTACAGATATTTAGGTTTGATCTGTCCTTAAACGCGTAAAACTTTACTTTCAACAATCAGAAGTACTCTTACGAGCTGAATATAATTATGGATTCATTTATTTTAAAACAACTCTATTACGCATGCGCATTAGATTTCAAACGGGGCAACAGGTGGTTCGTAGAAGAACGCAAACATCAAGAATTAACATTTTTTTTAATGGAATGCGCATACCAATTATACGGAATAACGCACACTGAATTTTTAACTAACGCTCTACATAACATCGCAACAAATGTTATATATCCAATTATTTTACGTGAAGAATTATATAAGAAATTCTTGAAATTCACAATAAATTCTTCTCTGTAAGAACCAGCCTTATGCGTGACATTACACCTAGCCATTTTCCTAAATCATAATGAGATGACAATAAATATTTCCGTCTACAATTCAGTCATCAGACTCTTTTAGATGCCTTGGATATCAATAGCCAGAAACGTACAATGCAGTTAAAAATAAGGGTCCGAAATAGGTCAAGAAACCTTCTCTTACATTCACACGGCAGCAAAAGCTATCTTCCAGACGAATATGTATGACGTCACTGAAGCAAATTTGGTGCATATCAATCGAATGAACAAGATACAGTGAAAACCCCAAACCTACGAGGTGAACGGTATTTTCACATACTTCAAACCAATCAAACACGTAATAAATGCTGATAAAGGCACTGTAGACAGCACAAACTATATGAAAATGAATAAACGTGAAGCAGTACTAACACACAAACTTCGTGAGACAAAAATAGCATCACACTGCACACTCAGAAAATCAAACTCCCAACTAAAATGAGATTATCAGTAATTAGTATCTGCTGGCTGATGGTTAAGTACCCGAAAGCACACACACTGCACATCAAGGCACAAGAAACAAACCACTCAGCACAGACTGAACAAACCGACAAAACGCGCGAGAGAGTCTGTAACATCTAGCGCAGTGCTGCGAGCATAGTGCGAAAGAAGCAGCGAGAGAAAATGAAAAAATCCGCTGCCAACCTTACAACCATTAATCCCCCTCAGCCGGAGAAACGCCCACTTGAGAACTGTAAATCGACTTACACAACGAAGTGTACCCGACATGACAAGACGTAGACACGGACCCGTTTCCTTGGATTAGGCGGTGCACTATACATACGATGGCCCTCAACCGGTGGGGCCTACCGGCCGGCTGTCTAGGAAATNCGCGCTGTGGAGGGGAGGTGGGGGGGGGGGGGGGGGGGTCTCACAACGCTATGGGTCTCCATGGCCTGTTACAGGGATAGCTTTACCTTAGCTTCTTCACATAGCGCCTGTAGATAGGCATGGGGCCGCACCAAGCCCAGTCACCTGCTACACTTCGGCGACCATACTTAAGGGTTCTCGGGGTTCTTGCGTCTTGGCTATCCACCAACCGGTAACACCTCTGAGTTGTATTCAGAAGGTTCCCGGTTCGAATCTCGGCAAGGACTGAAAACTGTTTGGTCGATTACCGCAGTCTTCAGAAAATGTCTGTGTAATGCCCGAGAGTAGACAACTTCCATATTCTTCCACGTTCGTCCCAATTCACTACTCGTCTAACCAACCAACGTCGATAAATAAATCACAAACAAATCATGTCCTTCCGTTCCTTCAGTTTGTGTGTACAGGTTTATTTATAACTGTAGTCTCCGTATAGTGTCGTTACGTAACCAGCACATGGGCCGCGCCATAGCTCAAGCGGTTAGTCGCTGGCTTCCTACCGCGGCGGCCCGGGTTCGGTCAAGTGGGATTTGTGGTGGGCAAAGTGGCGCTGGGGAAAGTTTTCATTCCACCAATTGCTCCACAATCACCCTCACGTATCATTCGGGGCTGGTACAACAGGGCCACAGTACAAGGGACTTAGGGCCACCCCACTAGCAATAAAGAAAATAACCAACACATTACAGTACGATCGTAGTTCGTATAATTATTTGCAGATGCTTACGCACGGTTCTGAACCGACTCATATTCACTGCCCTTGGTGTTAACTTACAGCAGGTATTATTTTCCATTTCGAACCCAATGGCGTTACTGGCATCGCACAGTAAAGTAAGGACTTATCTGTCCTTGTGCTTCATTAAATATTAAGCACTACACGAGTGCGCGCGGAAATACAACGAAATTTCAACGAGAAATAGTTAAAACTTCAACAAATACGTAACATCAAGAAAGCGTTGCAAGGCCAGTTGTGTTTACGCTGAGACACTAAACTTAATAATATTCCTCCCGGTTGCAAAACCATGCATTCGGGAAAGATCCGACGTTTCAGGAGAACAAATCGCCTCCACCCTTAGGGTTGAAGGGTCAAGCAATATACTGACAGGAAGCAGGGGTCTGCTCACCGCCTGCTCCTTGCTACTGCTCGAGCCCGAAGATAGAAACGACGTGTTTCTCCTAAACGTCCGGATTTTTCTAAACTTCAATGAATTACAACCAAGAAGAAAGTAGAGTGCGGCCGCATTCTATGTGTTGGTGCGTTCTGATGACGTCGCAGACTTCGCATAATCCAAGACAAGCCTTCCCACAGGTATAAATTCACATTGTGCGCAAAGCGATACTTTATGAATGTTTCTGTATATCTCACTATTACAAATGCGCATAAAATGCGACCGTACCTACTCTTGATAAATTAAATGCATTCATTCGTTCATCAATGGCACTACAGCTGTTTCTTGGATTCTGGCCAGTTTCGTAATCTTTTTTACACAGACGGTATGACTCTTTGGACGGGGGATCAGCTCGTCGCAGGGCGGCTTCCTACACACAAGACAATATAAATCCCTGCGTTCGTGAGAAATAAGACAGAGCCTTTAACCGCGTGGCCAGTGTGATCGGCAGTCAATGTATATAGCACGACTAAATGTAATCTATATATATTCAACATGAAATACGCCGAACAGACATTAAGAAAGGTGCAAGAACATGAGCTCTGCAACACGGGTTTATTCCAAAGAATGCCAGCAGAGACTGGCAAGAATGTGGGAGCTTCAGAACTCTGCATCCTTCGCTTTACATGACAACCTCTACCACATCCGATAGGCTCAGGTTTGTTTCCCATTCGAGCCTACCTGTCCTTGTCACGGTGTGCCGCTAGCCCGTAAACAGGCCCAGGCAGGTTCCTTCAGGACATTGGGCAGAAAGTTTCTTGCTTGGTCTCCCTCCACACATACTGAACGTATATGCACATGCCGAACTTCCGGAGACCACTGACCCTGGTAATAACATGTACAGACGCTACCTTATTCACAATAATAAAACCAAGAAATGAGGTACAGGAAGCCCGAAATTAGGTGCAAATATCGAAGATGTGTAGGAAAGACAGGCAGGCCACTGAACATCGAAGTCACAGAGAACAAACGGAACACAAAAATGGAAGAACGAACGAAGTCGAACATAGCAGAACATTTTTGGGATGAGGACCACAGAACATAATTGGAAACGGTACAAATAATATAGAAGAAAACAGGATTATCATGAAATTTCCAAGCTCGCCATAAACTACGTTCTATATCGACAGATTTCCAGACATAGCAAGTCCGTCTGTTGTACACGAATCTCACGACAGCCCATATACTGCGTGCTTTTAAATTATAAACCTCTTCTTGGCGGTTCACTCACGGATTTTCAGCACCGCAATGAAAACCTGTGATCTGATTCTATGATATGACAGTAGCTTTAAGAAGTTAAAGTTGACATGAAGTTACTGGCAGTAAACGTACCTCCAATCACCTGTGTGTGAAGCACTTTCGTGGCACTGGCTGACATCATGCAAATGTCGTTATAACCGTACCCGGTTATACATACATTAGTGTTCTACTGGTGGCGGCTTACCGGGAAACCTGCTGAAAAAGAAGGTACTGCATGGCGGGCATGGGAGTCGGCTTTTTGCCAAAACAGACAAACGTAGTGTAGATGTCAGCACCATGTGGCTCCTCTTCCTACGGAATACGACGTAATTTTCTACGCTCCTACATCTCGCTGATAATGCTTGACGCGACGTAACATCTGTTGATATGTTCCACGTTTATATGTCTATCTCACCGCCTGGTCTAGTGGTCAGAGTTCCTGGCTACAGATCCAGAGGTCCCGGGTTCGATTCCCGGCGCTACCAGATTTTCTGAGAAGTAGTGGGTCTGAAACGGGGTCCACTCAGCCTCGTGATGATAACTGAGCACCTATTTCATGAAAATAGAGCGGTTCCGGTCTAGAAAACCGAGACTGACGGACGTGGGGATCCGTTGCTCTGACCACGCGACACCCTCTATCCTCTAAAGTTGGCACTAACTTCGCCGACAACCGGCGGTCACTCGAGTCGGTATAGTTCGCTCGCGGACTACAAACCACGGGGTTTGTTTTGTTTTTTTATATGTCTACATACCGCTGATGACACTTGACGGATAGTGCTCGGTATTCGAAACTAGCTGCTTGATAATGGTCAAACTGATTAGCGTAACTGCCTAAAAGGAACAAACCTAAAGTGTCCATCGCTACGTCGGCAAGTTCTGTGTCCGATATTCCACCCTGGCGCATTCCGAACACAAGATGCGTTAGTACTGTACAGCAGCGGTTCTCAACCATTGTCACCGCCACACGGTAAATGCTTTTTTCTATAAAACGAGGGTACGGTACCTTCTGCCGCCCTGCGGTTGATAAACACTGTTGTACAGTCATAAACAATATGTGATCTTAACAATCACAACGATGGACAATATCCAACACAAAGGACGATCATAACGATGGATGATGTCCAACACAAGAACCTTTTAAATTGAGAATAGACCGCTGTCACAAACCTCTGCGGGGTCAAAAGAGCACGGTGTCCCAACACCTGAAAGTGTCAACTCACAATCTTGTAGCCTTATGCCTCACATGTTTCAGTCCCGTGTTCTAAACTGGTAAAAGGTAACCAAAAAAAAAAAAAAAAGCATTGCAAATAACAAACAAGTTATTTACTCGATTCTAAAGGGTTTGACGATGGTGTACAACACTCAAAATTACTGTTTTTTTAATTTGTCCATTGTCCGGTATTTTAGAAACAATAAAACATTTCGGAAACTGGATTTGGTTTTGTTGGCTCGGTTTGTAGCACAAATTTCTAAATCCTTTTCTATCCTAGTTCCGCGAATGTGAGTGCATTATAACAATTTTATGGCATACTTTCCTGTTACCTCTTTCGAATCAGCCTGGTCTCTGGTGAATAATGGCTGTAATGAATCTGACACGGGTTATCCAGTGACTGAGATTAGCGCTTTTTAAGAGGCCCAACAGAGTGGGAAAAGACCGTTTCCGAAACGTTATCTAGTTCGTAGGATACCGGACGATGGACAACGTCCAAGAACCCAGTAATTCTAAGCGGCTTATTGCAAAAAGCCATATTAAATGGGTCCCTTGTCACCAATGCATTGCGCGCCCCTAGGTTGTGAATGGGGCAGACTGCCGGAAGATGGGGTTGGTAGGTGGGAGTAAGTTTCAAACAGCCGCGGATAGCAGACAAAGAATAGTCCTCCAGCTTGGGGTTGGACGTGGAGTTAATTGCTCACCGTAGAAAAGAAACGATTTGTTATATGACGCAGGGCCTGAGACGTGCAGGCTCTTGTGAATACGGTAATTAACCTTTGGGTTTCATGAATTTTCGAGTAACTAAGCAAATGGTGGCTACTCGGGAAGGTCTCAAGCCCATGGAGTTGGTGGGTTAGTTAGAAGATTGCAGGACGGAGTGATACCAGATGCCTTGGTACGGCCTCGAAAGGCCTGCTTAATATGAAGCACTGGTTTCTATGGTGGGGTAGTTTTTGAAAGGGATTCGCGGTATTATCATTCTATTTGCCTGGCCAAACCCGAGGTAAAAGGTGCGTTCGTACCCTCGTAAAGATTCAGACAGAGTACCTGCAAAAGACAAAGCATACGTGCTGAACACTCCACCGAATTCAGATTATAACGGGCCGTTCAGGAAGGAAGACAAAGGCATATTGAATGCGCTAGAAAATTAAGGAATGGTTAAGAATTTCAGCAAAAAATTCAGTAGGAAATACCTTAACAACTTCACGTTACTGCTACAGCGACTCAGAATTATAATTGCTATATACTGGTTCGGGGACACGCGGTAGCGTAGTTGGTTCAGGTACTATGCTACAAGCTGGAAGGTCGCGGGTTCAATTCTCGATGAGGTTATTTGATTTTTTAATTGACCTAATCCTTCCAGCGATACTATAGACCTGAGGTCGACTAACAGAAATGAGCACCAGGAATCTTCCTGGGGGTAAAGGGTGGCCGACGCATAAAACTGACAACCTCACCTCCATGTGTGAGTCGATTGTCTAGAACAGGCATATCCAACTTCAAAGATGTTGTATTCGACTTTTTAGTGTGAAAACTGCCAGTCATCTACCACCCCCTCCTATAATATTGGTAAAAATAACACGACGCATGATGTGTACAGACTACTTTAATACGTACTTTCCCTTCAAAATCTGAATATAATCGTATTATATTACAAGTGAATTTACATGCTTTTCATGTATAATGTCCTCACAGGCCTAAGAGATCGACGCGTTGGACATGCCTGGTCTAGAAAATGCGGAAGCCTCGCTTCTCACAGGGTTAGCCATACTGGCGCCAACACATATGCCCATATGCCCTGCATTCGGAAGGGGCACGGTTGGAATATCGACAGAACATTTAGGGACGTAGCGACAGGAAATCTGGCCCTGTTTCAGAACGGATTCCCGTTTCTTGTAGTCGGTTATTTTACGGTGTTTACAACATGGCGAAGGGGAACTGAAAAGCATCTGCAAGAATACGGATATGGTCCACTTCCCATCATTTGTACTGTAACCTAATGAATAGACAATACTGACGGCCAACAATGCCACTGCCACTGGTTATCGAAGCCGGAGTCAGAAGTGACGTGCTGAGAGAGGAAATGAGTCACTGTTGGCAGCCCTGGTCACCAGCCCACACAACGATACGCGTCTTCTACTTTTGTAAATAGTCCGGCTGAAGACGTGGACCCGTGCCGTGGCAATGAGGACCCGGGCCGTCACGAGTTGCCGGCACCAAGCAGTCTGCCAGACAGTACAGTCACTCCCAGCAACCAGTACATTCGCATCAAGTACAGGCTCTCACTCTTTCCTCACTGACGATGGGACCCTCTCGATCGCGCCATATACGCACCGAGTAATAACATTACTACCAACACCACGGTGAGTGGTTTTCTCAGCTCTTCAGGAAACTCTATTTCGTAAAGACAACCGACGACGAAGTACCGTGTCCACAAACGTCCATCACGGAATCCGATCCTGAGCCATCTGAATTCAATCCACAACTTCATCTCCAACTTCTCCAACAGCCGCGTCTGCTGTAAATTCTGGGACTCCCAATGCAGCTGCATCCAAGATATGTAGTACTCCTTGCAAGACACTTCCTGACTTCCTCTGAAGAAGCTTGGACCAAATTCAGTCTTGCCTGCAGATGATGAAAAACAACTCCACCAACAGCTTGATTTTGGACTCATACTAAATCACATTCGCAGGTTTGCTGTTCAAGTATGCAAGTAAAACAGCATTCACAAACCGCTGAAAGGCAGAATGATGGGAAAGGGCTGATTTGCTCTAAGGAACCCAGGTTTAAATCTGGGGAAAGCAGAAAATTTAAACTATGGCCGACTAGTGATGTTTAGCAGAGAAACTCGACATGCTTTCTTCAGACTTCTGAGGCAAACAATAGACGCTATGAAGTTGCACCAGCGGCCTCATTTAATACACAATGTAGACGAGACAGGATGTAAACTGACTTACAGTTCTGGTAATCATGGCTGTAGGCACGGCACTAAAAATTCACAGCGCTTCTCAAGGGGAACTGTGACGGAAGTAGCCTGCACGGGGTAGTTTAGGAAGTGCTTAGGGCAACATTTCCGGAATATGGCCTCACAGGAATGATTCAATTCTGTGGGCATCCTAGGTGACCTGACGTGACCATTTTCAAGCAAGAATAAAACAAGCCGTTGAGTAGGTAATAAGAGATATCCTACAGCGTGTATGGTAAGAAGTGCAATGCCGACCACGAATGATGCACTTGTGAAAACTTACTAATTATGTTCAATCACTCAGGTACAGTTTAAAATAAAATACTAATTTCCTGAATATGGTCTCATTCTTCTAAACATCGGTTCCCAAAACCTTACTTTCAGACATCATGCATGGTGCGTATTCGATAAAGGGTTACGCACGGCCAGCGTCATTATCATTAAGCAGTGACACTCCAAATAACACCGCAATTGGTGGTGTCTGGGCGTTACAAAGAAATATAAGGAAAATGGAAACATTTGTATTTTAACAGCACTTAGAAACAACGGAAAAATTATCCAAAACTGGAGAGGAAGAAATAGAAAAATTTGGTCAATGTCCTGTAGCAAGAACATCATTTTAATAATGGAAACACACCACATTTAACATGGCAGGCGTCAGAGTAAGGATCAGAACACCACGACAGTTTCCAAATTCCACAATCAACTCACGGATTGAATTCACGAATGACATTCAAGGAAATAGGCCTCAACAGCTGTTCTACAGCTCCAGGAATTACACGCCACAACGAAAAAAAGAACCCTGAAGATACATTACGCCTAATTTAGTTTGCTTCCTTAGTGTTTGTATAACTAGAATAACCAGCAGCGAATGGTGGGATGATTAGTGAATCCTGAATTCCAAATAACGTAGAAGAAAGCAGCAGTGGCTTAATGTATGTTAGTGTCCCAGCATTTGATTACAGTGACCGAGAAAACAACGAAAACTCAACCAGGACAGTCGGTGTTCCGGTCGAGATTCGAGCCGGGCACCGCCAAAGACACATGTCACAAGCATTACCGCCTCAGTCACTTTATTCGGTAGGTGGCTATAACATACTGTGGCGTACAGACCAGTTGCTAGGCAGAGGCCAGCGCGCCAATGGCCTGGCTGGGAAGCGGTGTTTTCTGCGCGGAACGCGCTGATGTCTACTAATTTGATACAGCAACCAAGGAACGGTGTTTCCTATGCAGTCCGCGCCTAAATGTTATGAGCAGGACAATTAGGGGAGCGGGTTCAATTAGTGAGTGCAATGCACTGGGAATCGAAATGTTATTTGGTGAGTTAGTGGGCAGTCAGCGAAATGCAGTTCAGTTGTTGTGGGCTGTTTCTGTGAGAAACCAGTTGCCGAAGCACGAGGATAGTTCGGGAACCAAGAGAAAGGGGAAAGTCCTATGGGCCGCGTCACAGCTCAAGCGGTTAGTCGTTGGCTTCCCACCGCGGCGGCCCGGGTTCGATCCCGGGTCTGGTCAAGTGGGAATTGTGGTGGACGAAGTGGCGCTAGGGCAAGTTTTCTCGGAGTACTTCGGTCTCGACTGCCAACATTCATTCCACCAACTGCTACACAATCACCCTCGCCTATCATCTGGGGCTGGTACAATAGGCCAGAAGTGGCTGCAGTACAAGGGGCTTAGTTCCACCCCACTAGCAATAAACAAATCTCACGCAGAGCCGAGTGATCTGCCCGTGATCTGAATTTATCAAAAAATCAATCAGGGCTTTCGGCTTCTAGGTTGAAAGGGTTGAATCTTTAAAATAAAGGCGCCACTATTTCTTTTTCTCGGTTCACCCAGAGGTTCAAATTGCGTTTTCTGTATTTTTATGTCCGTGATTATTCGATATTTTAGTAAAGTGAGGTGCAAAACATATACATCTCCCAATTATGTGAACATGTGTACCAACTTCCTGGCTGATTTCATATTTATAAAATTTACCTTAAACCACAATTAAAACACTTCGAAGCCTACAGAAAAGTTCCTTGTGTTTAATTCTACGGCTTTTACTTCAAACGGTTTTTACCAGTTTTATTAACGAAATTCGGAATAGCATTCATATATTTATGATGGAAAGTATTAATAGTAATATTGAATATGATCCATGTGTGTGTATGCAAATGCTTGTGGGAATACACGTACACTGGCATTTTATGAACATAACTAATTAAAATTCGCTTCGTGGCGTTTAGTGTACACACACTCAAAACTCAGTCTATGTTTAAGTACTCAGACGGTTATGGAACCGTCCCCTCCCTTTTAGCATACCAGTGACGGGTGTTCATTCTTTGCTAGGTCAGTGGGAGGGTTGCCATCCCCTCCTCATCAGTAACTGTATTAGAGAAATTTACTCCCATGATAACTTCCTACTCGCCAGTTCTCCCGCCCTTCGGGTTGCTTTACTAGGGGTGTGCACTGTGTGCTGATACCGTAGAGCACGCCTTGCCACTACATGAACACACCGATGGGAAGTGGATGTATTCGGTATGAATTTGGAAACGTAGTGAAGATGAGTGGTGAGCTTCACCCTCCGATAGCCGTTGAGAGTCAGAGACGGTCTGGACGGGTGACCCCCGCCGGTCTGCCATCCGTCTCACAGCTAGGCAACTGTCCTAGCAGTTTCAGAGCAACTACAAGCTAATAGTTGCGCAGCTGACCAAGAACTCCCTCGCGTTTTATTGAAGCCGATACCCTATCCTACGTCTTCAAGACCCACATTAATGCTATCCTGCTATCAGTGAATAGGTCATCCAAGTGGTATCTTTCCATCTGGTTATCTGCCAGAACTTTGTTTGGATCTGGCGCGCCCATCTCACCATGCTTGATGCAGTGATCATCCTAATTTTATTTGGCGAGCAACAGACAAACTGCGAAGCTCCTCATTTGGAAATTTTCTCCAGTATGCTGTGATTTCCTCCCCCTTAGGTGCAAGTATTCTCCCCAGCATATTGTTCTTAGACTCTTCCAAATATGTATTCTTTCACTGATGCCATATCTACCATCGTTTCCTTTTTCCTTTTTTACACATAACTTTGACTTTGATATTTACCTATCGAAAAATGTTCCATTTAAAAGTTATTAACAGCTATATAATGGCGTGTGCTTAATTAAGCACACGGATGACTTTGCTATCTACCTTTCCCAGTTTAACTTACTTTCATTATTTTAAAAAAATAAAGCAGACTCATGAAATCACCTTGCTGTGTGTGTGTGTGTATATATATATATATACATATATATATATATATACATATATACACTGTCAAGTGTAGAGGGTACGCGTGACGAAATGACAGGTTCTAGTTCGGATGATTGGATTTATTAACAGCTTAGTTACACGCACTCACACCAAATACTCGCCGAATACTCCCTTATGTTCTCCCGGTATCTCTTGTTATGTAATCTCCGCACCGACAACACAGAAACAGCCTATACTGTTGGAACGTTCTTACCGAGCGGTTGCCCAGCAACGGACTCCACAGAAACCAGTTACGTGATAGCTACTACTGTTGCGTGACGTCACAGCCTAGCGGGGAGGGGTCTCCACCGAGCGTTATGTCGTGAAGTGATGAGTGGGGGTATGTGACGTCACACTTCCTGTTGCGCAATCCAAGCGTTCACAGAGTTTTCGCCTAGCAACGCACCGATACATACCGCAGCTCTACTGTTGCGCGCGTGCCCCGAGGCCTCTGTAGCTCAACAGTTCCTGCATAGAGCCAATACGCCACAATATATATACATATACCCCTTCCCCTAACAACTTTTGAATAAAAAAGTAAAAATAGTAAAGCTATCCCAGTAAAAGGCCGTGAAGGCCGATAGGGTTGTAAGACGTTGAGGGTCCCACATTATCTAGACAATCGGCTCAAAGATGGCGGTAAGGTTGTCAGCCTTACGCGCCGGCCGCCATTTACTCCCCAGATTTTTTTTTAATTATTTACTGGTAGTCATTTCTGTTAGAGGCCGAGTCGACCCCAAGGCCATAGTGCGGCCGAAAGGATTAGGTCAATTGAAAAAACCCAATGACCTCATCGGGACTTGAACCCTCGACCTTCTGGCTTGTAGCATAATGCCACAACAAACTACGCTACAGCGTGCCCCCTAACAACTTTTGAACGCTTAAAGCAATTTTTATGAAACTTGTTATGCATATCATGGTACCTGAGCCCATCTCAACACTTTACTTCATAAATCCCTCCCACTTGTCTCCGTGTCTGTATGCGTTATCCCCCTTTATGGTTGCTAGGCAACGGCTCGGTAAACGCGTTTTCGCGGCAGCGGATACACAGAGCAACAGAAGAACTATTGAACACGTCGTTCTCTGTGGTGTCCTTCTTGTATCAAAGGAGAGTCTGTGGGTCTGCCTGTATATTTATCTATCGTTGATAGGCAACGCTCGGTAAATCCCGAGGCAACGAAGAAATGTTGGAGGCGACATTTTATATGCGGTACATGTATCAGAGGATGGCAGGCAATTATTCCTTCTCCAAACTTCTTGTTCGTGTGATCAGTTTTTAGAAAATAATGTCTAAAAATGCGGTAGTGTGTTCAGATATTAAGGAATGACATTCACAAATCAGAATTACATTCCTGAAAAAATGAAAATTTGATTAAATTCAGCGAGTTTTTGCTGTCATTCGATTCAGTCTATGTTGTCTTCCCTATAATAATATTATCTGTTTTTCTGAATTTGACTTGTTTCATTTTAATTTTTAACAAAGTTTTTAAAACTTTAAAACAACTTTAAATATTTCTATAACCAGAAAGGCTGCTGTGACTGATAGATGGAGCATTGTGTACTTGGACATTACATGTATATTTCTATGACAACTGTTGTGATAGTGGTTTCAAAAAAGTGTTTGGTGCCTCTGAAGATGATCCAAATGGATCGAAACATGTAAGGCTAGTGAATCATCAAGTGAGATAACTGAAGTAGTCACATTGGACGGACTTGTCATATATAATTGTATCTGTTTTTCTGTCTCCATAGTGAGGATCTTCTTAAGTTCTTTGGCCGCCGTCGCCAGATGTTATTAGAGTGACCATCCAGTCATGCAGGATGAGATGGGCGAGGCGTATAGCACACATGGGCAGAAGACATCACAAATACGCTCACAAAATTTTGGTAGAGACCCTATTAAGATTATTAAAAGTGATGTTAAAGAATTAGAATTGGAGACGGTGGACTGGGTCGTATGGTTAAGGATGGATACCAGTAACGGGCTTTTGTGACGACAGCAATGAACTTTTGGGTTCTGTAAAATTCGGGGATCGTTGTCTAGCTAAGCAGCTAATTAGGTTCTCAGCGATTCCATCATGGAGCTAGTTCACAGGTTTAGGATTTAAGCTTCCTGTGGAGTAGAAGTTGTATTCAAGCTGTTCCAACCAAGTTCAAATTGGACTGACGACTTTTGATGCTGACAGCAAATACGAATTTTTAACTGAAATGCAGTCGCTCACGAGCTCTTGCAGATAAACCACAAGACGGTAATTCCTACGAACCCAGAGCCACTTTCGACTCGTATTTCGAACGCGTTTCAATACCATATCATGACCACTGGAGACCGGACGATGGATACAGTTAAAGAACCCAGTAATACAAACTCTTTCTTTTGCAACGCTCATCACACGATACATAAATAAATTGCACGTAGTCAGAAACTGTGTTTTAATTATCTTATTTTCGTCATTCTAAAAAAAAATTGATAAAAAAAACATTGATAGGGAGCAGACACAGACAACATGAAGATCGTATAAGAATACTATCTTCATGTTGTCTGTGTCTGCTCCCTATCAATGTTTCAATGGCTGAACCAGCGCTTATGGAACTTGGTTTGCGTATCATGGCACCTGAGCCCATCTCAACGGCGTAAAGGTAAGGCAAAGTCATTACTGTGTTTAGTTAAGCACAGTAAAAACGTTACGGCTGCAACGAATACACGATTAGTTCTTCCCAGAACTTGTTTTCTTAACATACACTTCCTTCGTTCACACATCAGTTCGCAGCCGGATGGAGGTCTGCTTCACTCCAGGCCGCTTTGCCCCTCAGTATCCACTTAGTGGGAGGGTGGGTCGGTCCCAGAGCTGGACTGGACGCTGTGCTGCGTGGAATGGAATCCCTATTGTCCAGCTCGTAGCCCACTTACTGCACAGACTGACAAGTACACGTCATCGTGACTTGGTGCTTAACTAACAAGGGGGAATCTATCTTTTTAATTATTTGTATTTGTATAGAAATTTTTGCACGATTAACCATACAATTGATTCAAGAATTTATTTCATTATGTTTCATGCAGGGAGCGCATAAAGCCAGCTTCTGTATAGTGAACGTGTTGGGCGATCCTTGGAGCAAATGTGCACTTACGATTAATCAGGGAGCGATCCCCGTCCCTGTAAATTGTGTTTCTGTAATTCTCTTATTTTACGTGGAAAGGTACGCAATTACATCATGTCTGCATGTTTTCCCTTGACATAACTTCGAACCATTTAAGTGACTTTATAAAATTAGGTGTGAGCATCACATGGGAGATCACCTCCTACTTTTAATTTTTAATTTCATGCAATGAACATGGCGGCCATGCGAACTTCGGAGGTGTAAGAGTCAGTATTGCCACTTAATGTAGGGTGCTGAAAATTTTGGTGATAAATCTTTAAAATATACACGACTCATGTGAAAAGCATTTTTTGTAGCATTTTGAATAAAATCATGTCGGCTTTGTGACATCTTCATGTTTCAGTTTTATGACGATGGCTTATAAACCTCTTGAACTAGGCGAATGGAATTTTGCATGTATATAGAAAACCTTTAATTACATTAAACTTTCTATCTGGTAGATCACAGACCCATTCTTGACGAAACATAGTTTATGTTTCACTAACTGAATCCGAAAGAGAATGACGTGACACAGTGCAGGCGCCTAGTCGCCGTGTTATTACCGCGACGGCCAAAGTCAGGCACAAGACAGTCTCGGTGGGTTTATGGTAGCTGAAGTGGCTCGACAATAAACGTGCATATATATAATAAACGTGGCGTATTTGCTCTATGTAGGATCTGTTGAGCCACAGAGGCCTCGGGGCACGCGGCCAACTGGCGAGTTGCGGGTTCTATCGGCGCGTTACTAGGCGACAGCTCTGTGAACGCTTGGATTGCGCCTCGTAACCTCCACGTTTCCGCGAGTGACGTCACATACCCCCACCCAGCTCCTTGTTTCGCAACGCTCAGTAATCGCAGCTCCACGTCAGCCTGTGACGTCACGTAACAGGCGTATGCAATCGGTCGGTTGTGAGTGAGGGGGGCTATATAACGACAGTTACAGACAGAACAGACATCAGTACTGGGAGTGTTCGGGAGTGTTTGGAAGTGTTAGAAGCTGTTGCATAGCAAGGACTAGTGACAACTTACAACGCAGAACATTTAGTGTGTGCTGTACTGATTTGTGGAGTGTGTAGCTTATTGAGAGCATAATCTTTTGTTGTAGTTACGAGTCACAAACGTTCAGTAAATCCAGTTATCAACCAAATTTCTTGTCTGGTCACAAAAATATGGCAACTAGTGTTATTGTTAGTGTAAATGCACCAACGAATACCGAACATTCTGAAGAGAACGGATCTGAAGGACCAAGTCTGACTGCTGGAATTACGAATCAGTCTCCTCCGCATAGAGATGAGGCTTCTAACTCTTCATACCACAGCTACAACGCGGAAGACATTGACGAGTGGTTGAAGCAAAATTACGAAGTAGCTGAGGGTGCGGTTATTCTCCGTTCTGCAGTTCGTGATCATTACCTCCGTCACTGCGAGAGAAACAAATTATATCATGTTACTGCTCCAATATTAGGGAAGCGCATCCATGTTATTTTTCCTGGCGTGGTATTGAGAAGACTTGGTAAAAGGGGCAATTCTAAATATCACTATTCTGGTATTCGTGCAATTCGTGCATCAGAAACATATCAGTTTTCAGGAGACCAGAACTCAGTTGTTCGCCAACCATCATCACAGATACTTTACAAATTGCCGCCACGCCCAGATGGGAGAATAAGTGATATTCAGAAGAGAGAATACCAGTGTGAGCAAAATACTACAAAGCATTCAGGCAGCTGCGATATCTCAAATTCAGCATCACAGCATCTTTATCAGCAGTACCTTATCAGCAGCGATAGAGCAGGAGCAGTACCTGAATTTCCAGTTATAGACTTTCCTCCAGAAATTCCCATACCTCAATACTGCACCGTGGAAGATGTGGACACATTTCGCAGTATCTACCGAGAACACTGTGAGGCACTCCTGAATGCAGTTGTGAACCTGGAATTCCGGACAGTTGAAAGTTTGTGGACAAAATTCTGGCGTTGCCAGGATAAAAGGAGTGACGATGCATTTGAAGAGAAGGGTTTGTCCAAAACAAAACTGTATCTGTTATGCAGTAGTTGGCCAATTCAACAGTTTGTTTGGCGTGTGGATTGCCTGTTTTATCAGAATCTACTTGCGGTCCTCTTTCCTGATGTCCTTCGGCCAGTTTCGAGATCATTAGCACACGCAATTCGCAACTTTGCAGAGATGCTGGAATTGTGGCTAACAGGAGCTATGAAAGGCTGCCCTGAGGAAATTACGTACATAAAAATATCAACTGTGACTGCACTGGCACAAAGATTACGTCGCTATAGCTCACTAAACCGTCTGGCTCAAGCTGCACGTTCCGTCCTTGAGAACTCTTCACAGACAGACCAGTTACTTGAGGACCTCAATAGAGTTGACTTCTGCAGTGTGCAAGAACAAGCATCATGGGCGTTTCAGTGTGACGACAGCATGGTACAACAACTGGAAGCACACTTCAGAAATACACCACATCAGCAGAATTCATTGGAGCCATGGATAGTCTGGCTGAACGGTATCACTGCACAGGTGTTGAAACCACATGAAGGAAAACCAACCTTTGCCGCGGCTGCAAGACAGTTCTTACTCAATTGGTCATTTTACAGCTCCGTGGTCTTCAGACACCTAACCCTTCAACATTTATCAAGATCTACCTCCCTTCACCTGATCCGTCTGCTGTGTGACGAATACTTATTCTTCCTCGTTGAGTACCACGTGGCTCTGGAGACAGGGGAAACTTTTATTGCGGCCATGACACAAAAATACAAAAGCATTTTGTACAACTTGAGAGACTTCATTAACGGGGATGTGCATCTTACAGTGGCAGTTCCTGTCCCTGTTGGAATGAAGACGGCTCCCACAAGCCTAGTGGTTGGAACTCACGAATTTAACTACCATCCAGTGCCCACGAAGCGCTTGAAGATCTGCGAACAACTGCAGTAATTCCAGTCGAGAAGAGCTGAAGATGTACTGTGTCGGCATACATAAAATTTCATCCTGCCATCATATGCCATATTTGCCTGAGGCTTAGGCCAACAGCTTGTATGATGTATACGTGAGTATACAAGATAACACCGAAGATAGTGGTAGCACATCTGGACCGACTGCCGCCTTCCCACGGAGCCCCTGAGGAAGGAACAGTTGGAGAAGAGCAGCGCGAGACCTGTTTTCTGAAGAATGATTGGCGGACGCAGTCGAAACTGGAAGAAAACTCGTCAGACCAGCATGACGTTGTGGTGTAATTCACAAGGACGATCATATACCCTCATATGCATTGACATGTAGGCTTAGCGTGTGTGCTGTAGGACAGTGATATTGGGAGTGTGTGGTTGAGACGTTTATAACTGCTGTGTAAAATCCGTTGACAGGAAACGAATAGTGAAAACACTGTTAAGGCTTAGCCATAATTCAGATCTGTTACCTAGCAATGGCTAGTGCATGGTTGTATAGAAGACTTTATTTGTGTGTTACAATTACAGTAATCCTTAGAGTGTTATAATTATTTGTAGTTACGACCTGTAAGTGGTTAATAAAACCAATTACCAATACGAAAGGCGTCTTCAGTAGCGAAACACGCTACATTTGTGTATGAACGTTTCTTGTGTGTTCACAATTAGAAATATCTTGACGATGCGAAATGTGGCGTTACAATCAACAAATTCAGGAAGCGGAAGACTGTGTGGGTGGAAATAATCATTATGCACTGAAATGAGATACAAGGATGATGGTTTATTTATTCTAATGTATGTTACCGACCCTACGAATTTATTACATTTTCGGTTCGATGAATCAATTTGATGATTGTAGCGTTGCATGCGACAAGTATATAACGTAGGCTAGTATGTAATGGGATGCGGCTGTGATTGGCTGTGTAGGTTATTACGTCATTCTCACGCCGCTTCCACAGATACGTAGTTTCCACGTAACGAAGGGAAGAGAGAAGACGACAGGGGTAGGAGCAAGACAGAGGAAGAGGCGAACGAGGTTGATATAGATACGAAAGAAATGATTCCCCGTTTAATTTTAGCAGGCGGGTTTCGCTATAATAGTGTGTGAAATGGGATTGTGAATGGCAAGATAAATTGTATATTTACTTTGATGGACCAGGCTGACGATCGTATGAGTTGGATATTTGCTTATGGATTCGATGACACTAGCTCATGGTAGCTACGCTAATATGAAATGAGTGCGCGGTAAGAGTCGTGACCTCCAGTTGCTTGTATTTGTGTTCCTCACTCATTTTGCTTATAACATCTTTTATTCTTGTACGAAGCTCATAGGAGCCGGTATAGCGACTGTCTACGGGCTGGGCGACCGAGGGATCGGAGTTCGAGTTCGGTAGGTTCGAGAATTTTTTCTCCACGTCGTCCATACCGGCTCTGACGTCCATCCTACCCCATATCCAATGGGTAGCGGGGACTCTTTCCCCGGGGGTAAAGCAGCCGGGCCGATGTCAAGAAAAGGTGGATTTATACATCCACTCCCCCATACGCCATGGCGTTGTTGTTAATTAGTTAAGCGTAGGGACAGATTTACTTTTTTACCTTTACGAAGGTAGATATTGCAAACTGTAAGGTATCCATGAAATTAAATAAAAGGAGAAAGGTATAAAATTCCGACATCCTTTTGTTGAGCGGTGGGGTAGGTATCTAGTCATTATGAAGGGAGATATGTATTCGCAATGTCTGATGTCTGATGTACCTCTTTTGAAAATGGATTCTCGTTTTTACTCAAGGCAGCGTCACTGCCATGTGAAACAGAACAAACGTTAAACGCCTGTGTAAGCAATACGTCATGAAAATATACTGGGGGAGTGGAGGTTACGCTAATGTGTGTTGAGAGCTGAACATGAGCGCTTGTAGCACGCAATGTAACGGCGAAGGCGTACCCGCTCAGACCCGCGAATTCTCACTGTAGTATTCCTACATTGCAGAAGGTTACGTCAGAATATGGCCTACTTTTAGGCGTCGGTTTCTGTATTAACTGCATTATATGTTTCAGCACTTGATATTCCGAAAACAGACTGTGGAACTATTCAGTCATTTTTATCCCGTGCCAGTCTCTCAGACTGATTTATATCGGTACAGTAATAATAATCAGATTGTTTCTTGTGGATAAATTCTCAGCTTGCATAATCCTGAAGGTCGAGGCAGGATGTACATGCGAAACATCGGTATCAATCTACAACAGGCCCGGCACACGGTGACACGACCCAAAATTCTACCATTCGAGAAGTGCCTTTGTTCAAGTTAAGGAAAATAAATGTGTTCATTTCTTCGTGGAACGAAGAGAAGGCGCGTTGCAGCGCAGCCAGTAAGTACAGTACCAGTTTGCCTTTACCGGTTCAAACGGTCTCTTCGCGTGCGGATTTCTTATATTTTTCCTTCTACCCTGAAGATGGAGGCGATACGTTCCTCCGAAACGTCGGTTAACACCACATATACACGGTGCCAAATTCCAGAAGACTGCTTTCTTCATAGTCACCGCCGCGAAAGCCTCAAATCTTACATTTCAAAATGAAGTTGAACAAATCAGATTTAAGAATGCGGATGACAGACAAACATATGGCTGCATGTTTGCACATTGTAACGTAATAATTTACGCAGGATATTGAAAAACTTGTCTGCATCTGTAGGCGGCGACATCACGTCGCATTAATTTAGACGGGTATACATTTGCAACTGAGACACGAGAGTGTATGTAACAGTATCACAGCGCGTTGTTATTCCATGTGTACGTGAACTGCATAAACTGACCGCGTGCTGGGTAGATCTTCCAAACTGCTTAGCAGGGTTCAATGAAATTTGTTATTGGAGATCTACAGTAAAAGTTGTAGAATTTAGTTTCATTTACGTTGGTCCATTACATGTTCTACATTGCATTAACCGCTTATAGAAAACTTATTTTATTTTCTGATTCCTGACTAACGGAAAATTGGTATCAGACATTACGAGTAAATACATGTTTCGTTAATACCTATAATTATCATTTTCCATATTCTTATGAAACATCCGGTATGCACTATGTTTTTGCATAGTTTTACTCACTCCTTCAGGTGGGCCGCGCCATAGCTCATGCGATTAGTCGCTGGCTTCCCACAGCGGCGGCCCGGGTTCGATCCCGGGTCTAGTGAAGTGGGATTTGTGGTGGACAAAGTGGCGCTTGTGCAGGTTTTCTTCGAGTACTTCGGTTTCCCCTGCCAATATTCATTCCACCAATTGCTCCATAATCACCCTCACCTATCATCTGGGGCTGGTACAATAGGCCAGAAGTGGCTGCAGTGCAAGGGACTCAGTCCCACCCACTAGCAATAAGAAGGAGAGGGAACGTCCGGCACTGGATGCCATTACCAAGCAACGACTAGTGGAGACTGAACAGACTGAGAACACTAGTGTGTTTGTAACGGTGAGCTGTAAAGTGTAGTCACGAGTTGTGTGTTAAAGCGGTCGGTAAATCCAATCATCAATCCAAACCCCGTCCACAGTCACTCACACGCGTGACAATACACATTACGTCACATAAATTTCACACTATGATGAAGTACTTAAAATACTTTTCCCTATTATTATTTAGCATATTCGTGATAGCAGTCAACAGACCTTGACTTACTGATAAGGACTCCGACGGGCGTAATTGAGGTTAACTATTCCTAAGGAACCCAACAGAGCAGGTGTCTCCCCCCTCACCTGAGGACGGAAACAGATCCAGTTTCCGAAGAGTTGCATTTTCTAACTTTTAGAATACCGGACGATGGGCAAAGTCCGAAAACCCAGTAATTCTGAGTATAAAACTTTGTTCAGCACATATTCGAAGCACCATAAAGGAAGTTTCTACAGCGCCCACGCAGACTGGTAGTGATCGATTTTAAATCATCAGTTATGCCAATCACAGAGTTACATACATACTTTACCTGTGATGCAGCCTGAACAGAAATGCCTCTGGTTTCGCCATCGGCGTAATATAGAACAGACTACAGAATAACTCAGAACAATACCGCCAGAGGCGCCGGCGCCACAATTAAAATTATACGAGAAAGGGATGTGTTGAGCCCTGAAAGATATGAGTACTTGAATACTGGTCACTAAAACGACTTGTGGGGTAGGAAGGAGGGGGAAAGAGATCACGAACCCAACCTGTATGCCCTGAATTTCAGTGAAATACCTTTATACATAATAAAAACATTTCACACGGTGAAGTAACAGCGAGATCTTATTCAACCGTTTTCTCATCTCAGTCCTGTACAGATGTTTTTTTTTAACTAAGGCTCTGTCCCCCCGTGGACACATTCCCCGGTATCACTGGATAGGAAGGTGTGTGGGCCCAACAGCATGTCTGGACACTGCGAAGAAGAGAAAAATCCCTGTCCTTGCCGGAAATCGAGCTCCACTCGTCCAGCCCGTAAGCTCGCCGTTAAACCGACTGAGCTATCCAGACTCATAAATTACATAAGTGTAGATCCCGTTCTACATACCACAGAGGTCTTCTGTGAAGACACATTCCCCACTCATTCCTAGTGGGGCCTCGATTCGAGGTTAATAATGGCATTATGAGGGCGGTCTAAGGTAGCTAGGAAGCCGGGATCTGGGTTAGAATCCCACACAAGGCATGAATGTTTAGTGTGTGTACGCGTTCATTCTGTGTTTGTGTTGTCCTGTGTAGATAGCGACCTTGCGACGGGCTCATCACTCGTCCAAGGAGTCCTACCGACTGTGAAAAATGATTTTTTTCCTTGGCACTACAGCCCCACTGGGCCTAGGCCTACCTCCATGAACTTCTCTGTTCACTTCGGTTTTTCTAAGTCTTACACATTCGGTAGGAGTCCTTAGGCGGGTGATCAGCTTGTCGCAAGGCCTCTACCTGTACACAAACACAGAAAAACGCACACACACACAAACTAAAGATCCATGCCCTGAGGGGCATTGAAACCCACGATCCCGGTTTCCAAGCTAGCGAAGACAGTACATGCCTTACACCGCTCGGCTACCGTGACCGGCGTGAAAAATGATTACGGAACTGAATAAGAGGCCTGGGCTCTGCACAGGCTGGAAGAACCACTGAAAATAAAAGAGTTCACTAAATACGTCTAACGACACTCACAGAGATGTGAATTCTGGTTCTCGTATAGATACATATATTTACTTACACAGACTGGGTTCAGACTAGAGCCATGAACACCGCTCTCTCTGAACAGGTCTGCGTGGGCATCCTCTACAAGTGCACGTTTTCGTAAGGAAACAAATACTATCTGCACTTCAAAAAATCCACAACAAAATATTATCAGAATTCCCAGTCACACAAAAGACTGCTCGCGCGTTCGTGACTCAACTTATATTCATGCAACGTGCTAAAGCTAAAAAAAATGCGCTGCAATGGTAAACCGAAACAGCGCAGCTTCTGAGCTTTCATCTCACTGTTACATTTCTATTTCATGTGTGCAGAGGGATTACTGTTGGCGATTTCTCTTATACTCATGCTACATCCCCCAAACTACGCCTAAGTAGCCTCTGACTTGTGGTTTCCCGAACACTACTTTTTGTGCGTTTTGCACCTCCTTCGTGCATGTATCTCATCTCGCCCCGTCTTATTACTATAGGAAGACTGGAAGAAGAGCAGGCCTACAAGCTATGATGCCCCTAACTGCGTACTTTTGTCCGCAATAGTACTTAGTAATAAGAGTAAACACAAGAATAACTCCAAAAATATCCTGCAAGGAAAATCAGAAAGCGATAAGACGGCCACAAAACGGTTACGGTGAACCTTGATCACTGCCTATGAGCAAAACATAACACCATCGAACTTATGACAGACTGTACCGTCGGCAGTTACTGCTGAGGTCAGCTGACCCCTCGGGGCACAGAGCGAAGACTTTGGGGGGGGGGGAGAAAGCAAGATGGCTGACTGCTAACAAAGACTGGAGTGTTATCTTTGGCAAGACAGCATATAATCTGCCGGGTCTGGGGTTTGAACCTCCAATGTCAAATGCTGCATTCCTACTTCCTTTAATTCCAGCGACAAAACTGGAAATTGACGTGTTGAAATAACAGCACGCTAGGAATTTCACGGTCACAGAGAGACAAAGGACGACAGGTGGAGATACTTGTGTGCAAGCCTACAGGAATCTGCAGCAAGCAAGCAAGCGTATCACTAGCCCGAATAACTTAGGTTACGGACTACAAGACAGACTTCAAGTCCCGGTAGCAGCGGCAATTTTCCCTTCCACCATCGACCAGAGCGGTTGTGGAAGAAACTGTGAATATGTCAACTAACTGGGCTAAATGGAGTGCTTCTGTGCCCATACTTGAGATCCCCAAGGTTGCATAATATGAAAGCATTTCATAACTATAAATATACAGGCCTAACTTGGTGTAAGAAATCGTCCCTATAAAAGTTTTCCTTGCACTTCGTTCGTCACCACGCCAAGAAGACGTATTGGGAAGTGGAGGAGTAGCTCCACGCATTCTTAACAGCGACACTAGATTGAGGTGAACGGTCAGCTTCACACCCCTGGTACCCATGAGACAGTCGGGGCTCGAGACAAAGCCAGTCTGCAAGCTGCGGGGGAAAGAACCCCATTTGTCCATGCTCGGTCATCCAGTCCGCATACCGACTGGACGATCCCAGCCCTATAGCATCGTCGCGGAGGCAAAACGGGGCGATGCACGTCTCACAGGCCCAGAGAACATGTGGTGTATGAAAACAGTTTTTAGATCTGAAAACGACGTCCCCAAGAGGTACATGTATTTCAATGCTTACAGCGCCACGGCCACAAAGTGGCAACATCATCACACCGATCCTCAGTAGCAGACATGAAAACCTATGGCAGAAGAGTTACGGAGATACAAGTGCTCATACCAGAACAACACACGGCAACCAAAGCGACTATTTTATGGTCTTCGAGAAGTAACAACGAATGGATTACAAAACTGTAGACCTCCAAGTGAATCAAACACTGCATGAATTTCCTTATGAATACAAAACACTGAGTGTTCCAACCCACCATTGCCTGAGTGATGTTTCCCACTTTAAAGAACAAGAAGTTCTGGGAAGAAATCCCCTACTTTCCTGTGACACGACACGGATCGCACAACGCGTCCAACAAATCTTCCATGCAGCAGGAACGTCTTTACCGATCTGTTACCTAGCAACGATAGGGGGATCCACAGCCAGGGCCACAGACACGCGAGTCCAACAATTTTTGTATTGTTGCGTATATTCGTTACCACGGGAACGTGTTTACCGAGTCGTTGCCTGGTAACGATAGGAGGTATACGGACACAAAGACTGATGGGAGGGATTTATGAAGTACGTCGCTGAAGTGGGTTCAGGTGCCATGATATGCATACCAAGTTTCATAAAGATTGGTTCACATAGAGGGGGGGGGATTCAAAGGCACACGGATCTCATAGGCCTACTTTTATTTTTCCAAAATAAGGAAAGTGGCCAATAAACCGATATATCAGTATGTAGCATGGAACCCGATGAATACAGCTCTGCCCTAGAGACAAAAGTTTGTTTCTATGCAGTCCCCACTGTTTGATGTGGATGCACATAAGCCGCGTTTACCCTTACCAAAGATGACGTCAAGAAGCTCTCGTGTTTCGCTGAAGGGAATCTACAGGAATCCGATGAGCTGTGAAGTTCTCTCGCCAGGTGGCCCACTCTCTGAGCTAGGGACAGGAAAGGCACTCGAGTTCACTTCTCACCGTCACCGGTACATGCACTTTAACAATGTAGCTGTGATGTAAAAGTAAATTTCGAAAGCAGTCCTGCAGATTCTAATTATGCATATTGAGTAAAAAAGTGAAGCTATCCCTGTAACAGGCCGTGGAGACCCATAGGGTCGTGAGATGTTGAGGCTCCCACATTATCTAGATAATCGGCTCAAAGATGGCGGTAAGGTTGTCAGCCTTACTCACCCGCCGCCCTTTACCTCCCAGAAAGAATCCTGGTACTCATTTCTGTTAGAGGGTGAGTCGATCCTAGGGACATAGTGATGCTGGAAAGATAGATCGATTGAAAAATCCAATGACTTCATCGGGAATCGAATTCGCGACCTTCTGGCTTGTAGCACAGTGCCCCCAAACATGTAAATAATATAGATGAGGTCGTCATTTTCTATGTTTCATATACGTGTGGGATCCTGTGTGGAGGCGGGTTGGAATAGCCCAGCGCAGCCCTGTGTCACCCTGTCGCTGGAAGACATGAATACAGGGACATGGTTCGCCAGGTTGTGGGGTGGGGGGTGGGGGGGTTGAACGCAAGGCTATCAACATTACTCTGTAAACGAATTACCGTATTTACGCATGTATAGGCGGCGTGCGTGTATAGGCCGCAGCACAATTTTCAGACAGAAATTATAGAAAAAATAATTTTCTTGGAATATTATTTCAGGAGTAGAAATTATTCCGAAATGAATATGATTAAATGAAGTGTGATTTCGAATATTTTGAATATAAGCCGCACCCCAGTTCTCCTCTTGAATTTTTGGCAAAAAATATGCGGCCTATACATGCGTAAATACGGTATTGTCACGAAAACCAAAGAAGTGACTCCGGACGCAATCTGGCAGAATCTGCGCCATAGCGTGAGTCTTCTACACATAAACGGACACCTTGGAGAACCCGCGTAAAGCAAAGGCTTCATAGGAACGCGTGCCATAACGTGAGTCTCAATGTCCAGCGGCATTTCGAACGCCTTCTACACATAAACGGACACCTTAGAGAACCCGCGTAAAGCAAAGGCTTCATAGGAACGCGTGCCATAACGTGAGTCTCAATGTCCAGCGGCATTTCGAACGCCTTCTACACATAAACGGACACCTTAGAGAACCCGCGTAAAGCAAAGGCTTCATAGGAACGCGTGCCATAACGTGAGTCTCAATGTCCAGCGGCATTTCGAACGCCTTCTACACATAAACGGACACCTTAGAGAACCCGCGTAAAGCAAAGGCTTCATAGGAACGCGTGCCATAACGTGAGTCTCAATGTCCAGCGGCATTTCGAACGCCTTCTACACATAAACGGACACCTTAGAGAACCCGCGTAAAGCAAAGGCTTCATAGGAACGCGTGCCATAACGTGAGTCTCAATGTCCAGCGGCATTTCGAACGCCTTCTACACATAAACGGACACCTTAGAGAACCCGCGTAAAGCAAAGGCTTCATAGGAACGCGTGCCATAACGTGAGTCTCAATGTCCAGCGGCATTTCGAACGCCTTCTACACATA
This sequence comes from Cryptotermes secundus, assembly GCF_002891405.2. Classification (NCBI taxonomy): domain Eukaryota; kingdom Metazoa; phylum Arthropoda; class Insecta; order Blattodea; family Kalotermitidae; genus Cryptotermes; species Cryptotermes secundus. Next base: position 341,694 of record NW_019731276.1, on the reverse strand, counting down.
AACGGACACCTTAGAGAACCCGCGTAAAGCAAAGGCTTCATAGGAACGCGTGCCATAACGTGAGTCTCAATGTCCAGCGGCATTTCGAACGCCTTCTACACATAAACGGACACCTTAGAGAACCCGCGTAAAGCAAAGGCTTCATAGGAACGCGTGCCATAACGTGAGTCTCAATGTCCAGCGGCATTTCGAACGCCTTCTACACATAAACGGACACCTTAGAGAACCCGCGTAAAGCAAAGGCTTCATAGGAACGCGTGCCATAACGTGAGTCTCAATGTCCAGCGGCATTTCGAACGCCTTCTACACATAAACGGACACCTTAGAGAACCCGCGTAAAGCAAAGGCTTCATAGGAACGCGTGCCATAACGTGAGTCTCAATGTCCAGCGGCATTTCGAACGCCTTCTACACATAAACGGACACCTTAGAGAACCCGCGTAAAGCAAAGGCTTCATAGGAACGCGTGCCATAACGTGAGTCTCAATGTCCAGCGGCATTTCGAACGCCTTCTACACATAAACGGACACCTTAGAGAACCCGCGTAAAGCAAAGGCTTCATAGGAACGCGTGCCATAACGTGAGTCTCAATGTCCAGCGGCATTTCGAACGCCTTCTACACATAAACGGACACCTTAGAGAACCCGCGTAAAGCAAAGGCTTCATAGGAACGCGTGCCATAACGTGAGTCTCAATGTCCAGCGGCATTTCGAACGCCTTCTACACATAAACGGACACCTTAGAGAACCCGCGTAAAGCAAAGGCTTCATAGGAACGCGTGCCATAACGTGAGTCTCAATGTCCAGCGGCATTTCGAACGCCTTCTACACATAAACGGACACCTTAGAGAACCCGCGTAAAGCAAAGGCTTCATAGGAACGCGTGCCATAACGTGAGTCTCAATGTCCAGCGGCATTTCGAACGCCTTCTACACATAAACGGACACCTTAGAGAACCCGCGTAAAGCAAAGGCTTCATAGGAACGCGTGCCATAACGTGAGTCTCAATGTCCAGCGGCATTTCGAACGCCTTCTACACATAAACGGACACCTTAGAGAACCCGCGTAAAGCAAAGGCTTCATAGGAACGCGTGCCATAACGTGAGTCTCAATGTCCAGCGGCATTTCGAACGCCTTCTACACATAAACGGACACCTTAGAGAACCCGCGTAAAGCAAAGGCTTCATAGGAACGCGTGCCATAACGTGAGTCTCAATGTCCAGCGGCATTTCGAACGCCTTCTACACATAAACGGACACCTTAGAGAACCCGCGTAAAGCAAAGGCTTCATAGGAACGCGTGCCATAACGTGAGTCTCAATGTCCAGCGGCATTTCGAACGCCTTCTACACATAAACGGACACCTTAGAGAACCCGCGTAAAGCAAAGGCTTCATAGGAACGCGTGCCATAACGTGAGTCTCAATGTCCAGCGGCATTTCGAACGCCTTCTACACATAAACGGACACCTTAGAGAACCCGCGTAAAGCAAAGGCTTCATAGGAACGCGTGCCATAACGTGAGTCTCAATGTCCAGCGGCATTTCGAACGCCTTCTACACATAAACGGACACCTTAGAGAACCCGCGTAAAGCAAAGGCTTCATAGGAACGCGTGCCATAACGTGAGTCTCAATGTCCAGCGGCATTTCGAACGCCTTCTACACATAAACGGACACCTTAGAGAACCCGCGTAAAGCAAAGGCTTCATAGGAACGCGTGCCATAACGTGAGTCTCAATGTCCAGCGGCATTTCGAACGCCTTCTACACATAAACGGACACCTTAGAGAACCCGCGTAAAGCAAAGGCTTCGTAGGAACGCAGACTTCATCGAGTCACTCTTCTCCTCTTGTTCTACAGGCAGATGTGTAATGATACTTGCAAAAACGCTTCGATGTTGCATTAGCGGTAAGGTAAGGCAAAGTTGTCCCCATTGCTTAATTAATTAACCACTATGCCAAGAAGACGTATGGAGGGAGTAGATGCACATTGTACCCTGCTTATGTTAATTGTAATATAAAGTGTGAACAGACAATCATGTAGAAATCTTGAGTGATTACACTAAAAGTATGGGCTAACAGAACACAGCCAATGATGGCAGTCTGAAACTCGAAACATGTCGGGTTATTGAATAAGTGCATATTATTTCACGCTGCAATCTGATGGTGATTATGAAAGCTTACCGAATTATGATGGATTACAACGATACACGAACTAATGCGGGGGAGAAAAGTGCAATTTGGGGGTGAACATTCTTTGGAATTTGCTCAATTCTATCACATTGACTAAAACTCAGTTATCATTAAGGTGTATTCTGGACAAATTCACCGCGGTGATGTCAATTAGATTGAAATGATCCAACTGCAGTCTCTTTTAGCGATTCTTATGCCTAGGTAAAAGGGTAAAGCTATCCCTATAACAGGCCGTGGGGGCCCATAGGGTTGTGAGACGTCGAGGCTTCCATATTTTCTCTATACAGTCAGCTCACAGACGGCGGTGAGGCTGTCGGCCTTAAGCGCTGGCCGCCCATTTACCCCCAAGGAAGATTCCTGATACCTTTTCTGTTAGAGACTGAATCGACCCCAGGGCCATAGTGAGGCTGGAAGTATTAGGTAAATTGAAAAAATCCACCTAATTGGGACTCGAAACCACGACCTTCCAGCATGTAGCATAGTGCCCCCGGATTCTGATGCCAAAGACTGGACAAATTTGCCTTAGAATGGCAAAACTACGGCCAGAGAACGGCGCAACCATCACAGATTTGACAAAGGGTCATTAAATTAGAGTAACATGAAGCAATGTTAACTGCCAATGTAACTGAGCATGTTGTGGTGGTGAGGTCGGGCGTTGACCGTGAGGATGGCTTAGGTCACTACTTTGAGCAGAACCGGCCTGATAACAGCCCGAGGTGTCCTGAGAAGAATCATCACACAATTTCCATACACGATTATACATCAAAACGCAAACGAAATTCCGTAACTAAAGGTCAGGGGCATTAATGGACCTGCGATAGCTCGATTCAGCTGTCTGAATGAAACAGTTCGTAACACAAGTGTTCATCTCCCGGACGCACGAACTCCATTTAAACAGACCAATGTGTGAAGAATTTAGTTTCGGCCTCTCATAATACATACTGCATCTCCATTACAACAGTTAACTCGTTAATGCTGTTTAGGAAAATACCCATAATTTACACCTAGAAACGCACGAAAGATATAGACTCTATGTAGATAAAACGAGTTTATTTAATGTTGAAATATGTGGTATATACGTACAATAATCACTGCGATCTGATCGGTTAAGGCGTTCCTCGCACAAAGGCACCACGAATAAAAAAGTCTGTAAACAATTTTTGCCCGATTTCGAACAGAGCGTTCCTGAGAAGCTGACAGTTACTCAGCTGGCGACGGTGGAGCAGACATTTGAACACTATATCGGCACATTACATTCTCGTAAATTAATAAATCCCAAGTTTCCTCGGCCTTTGGAAATCTGCTGTGACTAGCATTTCATTTGCGTGACTTGCGAGGCTCAAAAGGCAGCGTTAGAAATCTCGGGCTCTACTCATTACACGTCTTGATTCTGTGGTTGAAGACCTACTTTTAAAGGCGGAAATATGCCAGACCATTTGCACCTGGGGAAGGGCCGAAATGTGTTCTTCTTTGAAGTAACGATGAGCCGACTAGAAAGGCGTAGGTTTAAACAGCATTATCGTGCGTAATGCGAGCTGTATTTCCGAATCAGAGACATTTCACATTCCGCTGTGATGAAGCACAAAGAATCCTTCGGATCATCTTTACGAGGGGACCTGACGTATGACAGAACCTTCGTCATTCACTGGCTGCATTTATAGAATGACGAGAAAATCCGTATTAATAATGCAACACAAGTAGCTGTACTTTGCTTTTGGAGAAATTACTGGAGTGATCTACCGGTAACGGGTATTTTCACGGGAGAGCTTGTAATTAAAGTTTGGTGGAATACTGAATAAACGTCGCATGCCAAAACCCCGTTTAATAAAGAGTTGAAGAAAGCAGTCTTCTGGGATTTGGCACCGTGTATATGTGGTGTTAACCGACGTTTCGGAGGAACGTATCGCCTCCATCTTCAGGGTAGAAGAAAAAAATATATATAAGAATCTGCAAGCAAAGAGACCGTGAGAACCGGTCTGCTTTTACCGGNAGTGCCAATTATGTGAGTTACAAACGCCCCACAGACATCAGTATTTATTCTCCTTTGGGTGTCTGCTTCCTACTGGCTAGCGACTACTGGAGAGGTCCACAGGAAATAAACGAAGGTTCTTTAATAACACGTGGGCTGCAAGAGGACAGTAGGACATAAAAGAGCAAGATTCTTTTAATAACATGGAGTAATTCCCCCTCCCCCTTCTCCCAAACTATAAACATACAACACTGCAAGCAGAAGCGTAGACAAGAATTAGCGGCACATGATGCTGTGCTCTATAGATCGGGGACCAATGTCCCAGTAGTTCTCCATACCGCCAGAAGATGACAGGACGTTTCACCTTCATTCGAGACATCTAGCGTGGGGAAGTGAAAGATACTTCGAACATGTTACTACCCATAACAAAAACATTTCTCGGGGGTTTACGAACAAAGAAAGTCCAATGCTCGTGCAGCACTTGTAGCATCATTTATTCTTTTGGCAGTCACAGAACATCACTGTATCTCATTTAATTAATTATTTACTTCATAATATGTTTAGTTGACTGTGTTTTAATACAAAAGTGCCTTTCCACGCGAAACCAGATTCTTTAGAGTTTCCTTCGTCTGATCTACATCACAATTATTCCTTCTACTAGTATTTACACGCTTCGTTCGTACCACGCCCATTGTTACCAAATCACCCTCTAATTATTATATTGCCCTTCCCATTTTCCTTTTCTCTTTCTTTAAATAACACAGTTACAAATCAATTTCTTCGAAATCAATTAAGCCTCCTTAATTAGTGTGTTTGTCATCCAACCTTAAACCTACATCAGCATACACGGACATCATGTGTGTTATCTCTGTACACCAAATGTTACCTTGATCCACTTAACAATCCAAGCAGCTTTATCACGAAGCATTTAATTTCAATTTACCTCGTGATCTTGTAACAAAATCCAATCAATGCACAGGGGACTACATTCCACTCTTTCAGCACTGGCTATGTACCAAAAATAGTTCCGTGGGGGAGGACGCCATTGGCAACTGCCTATCACTGATTTTGCAGTTACACTCACAGGGGCCACTTCCGTCACACCTGTCTCTAAATGTGGAAAGTGAAATTCAGAATAAAATGGAAACGGGTCGCAAGGAAAGTGGCCACTCAGCCCCACGGCAGGAAGTGATCGGGCAACGGAGGCTGGTCTGGGACTAGTAAACTGGTAGGTACCATCTGAAACATGGTCTCCGTGAAAACCTAAACACTTATACACCGAAGCCGCATCATAGCATTCTTTAGCTTTCATATCTGCAGCAGCCGACAAAGTTAACTTTACACGGACGGGAAGTAACGAACCGGAGGCGAGGAGAAAACCGATAACAGCCCTGTCAGTACATCTCCTCTCCTGGTAGAGAATCGAACCGGGGACCTCTCGAACATATCACCGCGACGCAGAATGACTAACTCTTGACATTCTGTGACTACTGTTTTGTTCCGAGTTATGTGCAGTTTGCAAAGGAGAAACAACAAACTTCATGCGGTAGAGCCCATCTTGAGAAGCTTATGGTCAGTCACATGTTACGGGACCTCACAGTTCATTTACTGTGTTCAATACAGCCCACCAATGGACCCCATCCCTCGCCAGATAAGTCTAATCCATACTCAGATCCTATGTCTACAGGACATATTTGTAATATTAACCTCCCATCGAACCGTAGGTATCTCAAGTGGTTCTTCCTTTCGGTATCCTGATGAAGATGCATTTCACACATCTTCCCGTGGCTGCCCCAGCAAATCTTCCTTTATCTGCCTGCCATAATAATATTAGGACCATCGCCGCTGATAAAGTGCAGTTTCCAGTGTAGGTAACAACAGTAACATGTAAAGTAAAGTAAAGTAAAGGTATCCCTAAGGCCGAGCCACAGCTCAAGCGGTTAGTTGCTGGCTTCCCATCGCGGCGGCCCGGGTTCGATCCCGGGTCTGGTCAAGTGGGATTTGTGGACAAAGTGGCGCTGGGGCAGGTATTCTCCCAGTACTTTGGTTTCCCCTGCCAATCTTCATTCCACCAACTGCTCCACAATCACCCTCACCTATCATCTGGAGCTGGTACAATAAGCCAGAAGTGGCCGCAGTACAAGGGACTTAGTCCCAACCCACTAGCAATAAAAAAAATGTATCCCTATAACAGGCGGTGAAGGTCCATAGGGTTGTGAGATGTTGAGGCTCCCATATTTTCTAGACAATTGGCTCACAGACGGCGGTGAGGTTGTCAGCCTTACACGCTGGTCGCCCTTTACCCCCAAGAATATACCTGGTACTCATTTCTGTTAGAGGCTGAGTCGATCCCAGGGCCACAGTGCGGCTGGAAGGATTAGGTAAATTGAAAAAAGCCACCTCGTCGGGATTCGATCCCGCAACCTTCCGGCTTGTAGCATAGTGCCTCAACCAACTACGCTACCGCGTACCCCCACAGTAGCATTTCATGTAACAAATTCTTCAGTTACAATGCATCTGTTACCTTCAGTCTTTCTGAACATATCGCTTCAGTAATAAGATCTAAAACTTTACACCTTACTAAGACTTGCAAAGGTTCCAAAGATCAATTGCCATATTTCCTAAAAATAACACTTTTATTAAGGACTTTCGTACTTTCCAAACATATACTGCCGCATTTCCTAAAAATACTTCACTGGAACTTCCATATTTTCCAAAAACGTATCGCCGTCGACAACTTTGATCTTGCAGTCAACGGCGCTAGTAGCACGAAAGTGCACGAGGCATGTTGTGGGAAGGCATTCATTTTCTTACTTACTTATGGAGCTGAGCCCTTCCTGAGAAGAAGCCAAATCTGCAGCTACTCAAGAATTTCCCAGCATTTCATGGAACCCGAAGGCTCATTCGTGTTCACAAGAGCCCTCCACCGGTCCTTATCCTGAGCCAGATCAATCCAATCCATACCATCCCATCATATCTCTCCAAGATCCATTCTAATATTCTTCACCCACCTTCGTCTTGGTCTACCCAGCGGTCTCTTTCCTTCTGGCTTTCCAACTAATATCCTATATGCATTCCTCTTCTCCCCTATTCGTGCTACATGCCCTGGACACCTCATCCTCCTTGACTTGATCATTCTAATTATATTTGAAAAGGTACGATGTTTATACCAAATTTAATGAAAAGCAGTCAATCGATATTTGCTGCACATGACATCTGGGGAAGGATGGACGGACATACCCAATTTAGTAGGAGTTTCGAAAAAGGTACCAGGGGTTTCTAAAACTTGCAACCAAAATACATACTATAACTCCTGCAAAGATTTCAATATAATTTAAGACAATTTAAGGCCTTAATTTACAGTCGTATGATCTACATTAGCAGGCCTATGTGAATGACGTCATACGTACATTTTCCCCCGTTCTTGGTAAAGTGGGCACATAACGTGTCTCCACTCAAATGTCTGAAACTGGGGACCCTCACAAAGCCGGCGACTTCGCTAACAAGCCCTACATTCCAAAAGGGTTAATCCCAATATCCTAGAGCTCTATATCAGAAAGACAACATGGATTACGGATCCTGAAAATATAAGGTGCGTTTCCCAAAGCAGGAATGACAAGTCCATAATACTATTATTAACGCATATTTGTGACTAGTCAGTAGACGTCTTCTGAAATACCTGAAAGCGAAAATAAAAATATCGAAATTCAACATTACAAAAGGAGAAATAATGTGGAAAAGGTCAGGATAAAATATAAACAATAAGTCACACAACCCTACATATTTTCAACAAAGAAACAAAAAGGTACATAAAGGGGAAAAGAAAGAAATAAAAGATGGGCTAAATTGACGGACAAAGATAAATTTAAAATGAAACGGAAAGAACAATAAACAAAACAAACGCCGTGGCTTTAGTCCCCAAGCGAACTATACCGACCCAGCGACCGCCGCTTGTCGGCGAAGTTAGTGCCAACTTTAGCAGATAGAGTGTGTCCCGTGGTCAGCGCAACGAATCCCCACGGCCGTTAATTTCGGTTTTCTAGACTCCAGCCGCTATTTTTCCATTCTATTAGCTCCTCGATTATTCTCAAGAGGCTGAGTGGACCCCGTTTCAGACTCACTAGTTCTATACATATACAGTAGAACTTGGTTATAACGTCATCAAAGGGACCTAAAAATAGTGTCGTTATAAACGAATGTCGTTGTAACCGAAATGGGCACTTCCACAGTAGCCTTATGTTAGTCACGTAAAAATCTACCAAAAACCGAGTTAAAATGTTGCATTTTTTAGTGAAATACGTAGTTAAGTACAGACTAACGTAACATTAACATGGAATTGCCCAAATGTGTAATATCAAAGACATATTACAGCGCTTTTCACTGACAATACACACCGCACTAATACTGTATATTAAAGGTAGGCCTACTCACCAAATTACAGTAGATTACAACAATTGTTGTGCCTTACTGTACCTAGATACGAGTATAGTAATCAGTTATCTTCATCTGTTTCCTGTTACTTGCCCAATACACACTTTCTAAATTACGTTCAATGTCCATATCAGAGANTGTATATATATATATATATATATGTGTGTGTGTGTGTGTGTGTGTTAGCGCTGGGAATCGAACCCGGGACCTCTGTTTTTGTAGCCAGAAACTCTGACCACTAGACCACAGAGGCGGTCGAAACGGAAATAACAAAAGAAAAAAAAATGGGAAATGAACAAGAACACAAAACATACACGTGTATATACACACATATAAACACTACAACTCGGAGGAAGGCAAGAAGAGAAATGTAGGGAAAGACAAAAGAACGAACAGTGCAGCCCATTAAGCCTTCCAGCGGCCGAACCAAGCTTAAACTAATCTAGAAGAGACTTCACATCTACAAGGGAATGGAAAAGGCAAGAGATGAATTTTGTGATATCGCACCAACCCCTGAACAAGGGATGTTATACGCGTCTTGTGCAACACACAGTATCACAAGTGGGGGTGAGACGATGCGTTACAGACTGATGCATATACTTACCCCAATGCGGGGTGTGCAAAACGCGGGTGCTCGCTAACTCGAATGCATTTTATGCGTCTCACGATGACGTGCAAAATCGTCTGTCCGTCCCCTAGTTTAATATCCTATATTTCTGAACATGTTTTCATAAAATTTGGTACTGGAAGGAGGGAGGTATGCTTGTCTTGACAATTTCACCTTTATTCGTAACTGTCCAGTGTTAGTCATACACTGTACCCAGTAAACTTCCTCAATACTTGCAAACGACCCATCGTACACAAGCCTTAACATGTAGTAGCATAGATATAATAATGACATGGCATAGATCCTATATTTAAGCCAACTGTTACAAAGAAAATGAAAAATTTTCTGATATTTTGTTATCAATATGGCAGAATTATGAAATCTTTATTTTGGTTACGAATTATTTTTATTCTTAAGTCATATGACGCAGCATTGTGAGCCTCGTGCGCCGAACGGAGCAATGACTGAGAATGCTGAATGGGAAGGAGAGAGCCATGCCCATTTTTAAGTAGTATTGCAGCATTTCCCTGAAGGGGTCAAGTAAAATCATAGGAAATCACATCAGATCTGGGCTGACTGGAGAGATTTTAACTGCGAATATAATGTTTGGGCCATACGTCAGGATCTTTGTGACTGAAGTCAGAATTGTAAGGTAGACAGACTGAAGAGTAAACATACAGAAGCACACTGCACTGCTCGCTGTAGCAAACCTGTTATAGCATTTCTGGTTTAGCGGATATTCATTAGGCATTCTGAGGAATGTGGAATTCGTGTCACTTTACCACCCTATTCCATGTTCAGAGTGGGAGAGAGATCATGTTGTGTGCGAGTAGTCTGATATCCACAAAAAACAAACTCCGTGGCTTTAATCCACAATCGAACTATACCAACCTATGATAAAATTAAAAAGAAACAAGAGTTTTAAAATATAATCCGCTACATTTTCAATTAATCGAAAATAAAATAAATCTCATAATTACACGCACAATAATACGAGACATTCCATATAGCACGACGTTCCATATTGCTGGCACGAGTTTATTATATAACTAGCAAATATCTGAAAAAAAAATGTAAATTTATCCGCGTAACAGCCCGTGAAGGCCCATAGGGTTGCGAGACGTCAAGGCTCAAGGTTGTCAGCCCGCCGGCCGCCCTTTNCGCTTTACTCCCAAGGAAAATTAATTTATTCCTGGTACTCATTTCTGTTAGGGGCTGAGTCGACCCATGGGCCATAGTGCGGCTGGAAGGATTGAGTAAATTGAAAAAAAAAAATCCCTCTCATAAGGACTCGAACCCGCAACCTTCCGGCTTGTAATATAGAGCCTCAACCAACTACACTACCGCGTGCCCTTACAACTATCTGGAAAACTAATTTAAACAATCAGCAATTAACCCTGTATTTGTTAAACACGTTTTGAACCGGACACCCGTAAAATACAACCAGTAGGCCTCTTCACGTGACAGATTATTTGGATCTCTATCAGCCAGGACAGATTACTCACTACAGTGACTGATTACTGACTGGAAGTTATCTTCTCTTCGATGACGTCCCAATCGGCTTTGCGGGTCGCATATCTCCCTATCCAAAGGGCGTCTACCGCTCCTAGGGGGTGAAGAGGGCGAAGAATGAATGTTACAACTCACCACCCAGTGCCAAGGTTAAGAATGCACAGAGCTATGCCCAAGTCTCATGATTCACCATCTTGTACCAAAGTTAGGAATCACAGAGCTATACCGAAATCTCACAACTCACCACCCAGTGCCAAGGTTAAGAATGCACAGAGCTATGCCTAAGTCTCAGGACTCACCATCTAGTACCAAGGTTAGGAATCACAGAGCTATACCTAAATCTTACAACTCACCACCCAGTGCCAAGGTTAAGAATGCACAGAGCTATGCCTAAGTCTCAGGACTCACCATCTAGTACCAAGGTTAGGAATCACAGAGCTATACCTAAATCTTACAACTCACCACCCAGTGCCAAGGTTAAGAATGCACAGAGCTATGCCTAAGTCTCAGGACTCACCATCTAGTACCAAGGTTAGGAATCACAGAGCTATACCTAAATCTTACAACTCACCACCCAGTGCCAAGGTTAAAAACACGTAAATCTAGAGGCTGTACCTAAACTCCGCATATATCTTCAAAGAGGTGTGCCAAAATTAAGCACACAGACAAATTTATCAGATATTTGGCTAGGTTCCTAAGTTCTGTTGGGGTTTCTGACATGAAGTGTTTTATTGTTCCCTTAGCTGTGTTCCTCTAGCTCTTTTCAGACATGTAGTAGCGTAGCATTCATGAGAAGAATGAACAAAGGCAAGATGTAAGAACGTGTCCACACTGTGCTCTGGTGAGCAAAATTCCCTAGATTCGTGATCTTTCTGTGGACTTTCCGAACCTGATAATGTGCTTAAGTACTGGGTAGAGTTGTTTAAAACTAGTGCAGTCATACGAATTTTAATATTCACATATCAAAAGAGCAAGGAACAACGAAATGCAGTCGGCAGAATTTTCCCTTTCTAAATATGTTCATGACAGCTTGTACGGAAATATGGGAAGTTAAAAAGTCAAAAGATTAATAGTAAAGACGAAGTGTGCCCCATGCGTCGCCACCACATTCTTAGATGTAAGTGAACAGCCAACTTCAAGCTCCGGTCGCTTAACCTCCGAGGAATGACACCCCAACATTAGTCGTGTAGGAGGCTAGGTGGGTTCCAGAGCCCTGACCTGGCGGCGAAGAAATAAATCCCTGCCCCAGCGGGGAACCGACCCCCGACTATGTAATACCTCATTTTACTGACTTGTTGCAGCGGCCTTAATTAAAAGGAAACTTACAACCAAACCACTCGTAAACTGGGAACTTTGCAGCTGTATACAGAAGAGTAATACAAAAACAAATATGGAGGAAATAAAACAGAAGAGGTCTCACATAGGTCAAAAGAAATGACGGGCCTTTACTGTTAAGGTGGTGAATATTTGGAGTCGACACATCACATAGTTTCTTGGGCAGCCGAAAATTTATTCTATCTCCTGATACCAACCTGTATCGCGAATTTAGGTGGAACAGGGTCCTTCCTGNTATACACGGTGCCAAATCCCAGAAGACTGCTTTCTTCAACATTATACATATTCACCTGGTCAAGAAATTCCCCGCCTTTTATGTAACCTTAAGATAAGTTCCTGTGTTCAATGTAAATTTGCCGCAGCATCCTACTTTGAGCCAGCTGAATCCTGTCCACGTTCTCATATCTTACATCTTCAATATCCATCTAAAACCGGTCTTCCGATCTATGCCTAGGGTTCTCAAATTGAATCTTGTCTTAATAATTTTACCACTAAAAATATATGCCTTACCGCATGCATGCATGCTACATTTCCTTTCCATCCTACCTCTTTGATTTAATTGCCAGAAAAGAGTATGAAGTATGAAAAGACAGTCGCACAACATCAAATCAAAAAGAAGCAAAATAGACACTACTGTGTCAACATTTATTTTCATTAGAATAAACGAATCAAAAGAAATGTTGACACAGTAGTGTCTATTTTGTATCTTTTTGATTTGCTGTGCGACTGTTCAAAATTATAACTTTTCGTACGTAAGACACAACATAAAGGTGACAAGGTATGGAGCGAGGCAAGTACCATCGGGAACCGCCCTGTGCTGCTACAGAAGCAATTCAATTGCACAGGCCAGTCGAGTCTGCAGGGTATAAATATTAAGTACTGCGGTAGCTAACATTTGCAGCACAGCTTCTAGGCTCCAGTTGCTGCAGTACACCAGCCAGTCTATAAATCTTGACAAATTGTCTTTGTGGACGGAAGGAGTGTTGTTGCTGTTATTAAATTTTTTAATGGGGAAGCCCTTCCGACCCTTCATATGAACCTTCCCCGCAATATGGATTGATGGCACTGTGTTTCATCGGTTAGAGGGCGCGCCTCTCTCTACTTGGTGGTAAACACAACCGTAAATTTGACAATCACATAACGTAAACCGACATCTTCCTGTTGCCATGGCGACACTTTATGTTTCAGTTTGAATCAATGGCTAACTATCATCATTCAGAAGCGACCAAGTCGATTTCGTAAAAGACGCAACACCATTTCTCACTACAGAAGAAAGTGAAGCGGAACGCTGTTCCTTTGTTGAGATGTGATATTCTAAAACAGTGGGCACTGTTCCATAAAAGGAACTTGACTAGCCAAGCGACTACTTGTATCTCAGGGGCTCTGCTCCCATAACAAGCAAGTAAATATTTTTTTATGCAAAGGCCTATTTTAAGAGGAGCCCGTACTAAGAACATGTAGTTCCGGTAACTTCTGGGGGGGGGCAGTGGGGAGGTACATATCACTCGTATGACTGACATGATAGACGTAAAAAAGGTAAAGTTGTCTCTGTGTTTAACTCATTAAGCATTACGCCATGAAGGTGCTGGGGAGTGGATGTATAGATCCACCTTTTCTTGGCCTCGGTATTAGCTGGAGGTGAGTGGTCAGCTTCACGCCCCGGCCGCATTACCCCCGGGGAAAGAGTCCCTGGTGCCCATTGGATAGGAGGTTGGTCGGACCGCAGTGCCGGTCTGGACCACGTGGAGAAAATTCTTAACTCTACCGGGACTCGTGAACTCCGAACCCCCAGCCGTCCAGCCTGTAGCGAGTCGCTATACCGACTGAGCTATCCCGGCTACTTGACTTACAACATAAATAAGAAATTTCATTGTTTCAATACACTTCATTTTCAGAAAATCACAAATGAGAAAGAACGCAATTAGCTAGTAGGTAACATAGCTGTAAATGTAAACAGGTAACATGAATTTCGTGGGGTGAAGAAGATGATAAGCGAATTTTGAATAGCTAGGATAAAGAGGGGACAGTTGCAGTAATTTTACGGTTTCTCTGAGACTCAAATTTGATGTGAAAAAAAAAGTAAAAATAAATTTACGCTAATAACAAATAATGAAAACACACGCAGCAATCTAACGATGCAAATTATAAACGTTATTCTTTTAATCTGTACGCATGCTGCAACGCACCCCGGTGAAGGGGCAAGGTTCACCACCACTTGGGGTAATTTGCTACAAACACTCCCACTTTCTCCTGAAACATCAGTTTCGGAATTTACGCTCGAACATCGGGGGTCTTCTCAGTCTCAATGAGTCCATACTGTGAGTTTTGTACACTGCACCCACTCCTCATTCGAGGCGTATTCTTCAGAACAGAGTAGACAAATATGTTTCCCTCGCCTTCAAATGAGAAGTCGTCAAATTCCTAACTGTTCTAACACGTCGTTCTGTACCCTCTCCCTTCCTCTTCTGACGCTCCTGTTCTCTTTACCGGGAGCTGATCTTCAAAAATTGCCCATCTTCTCTTCCTTCCTTTCTGTGACGATTCATTTAGTGGCAGGGCTTTTGCACACGGGAGTACAGGCTTCACGCTGGGCACCGCCGGTTCAATGTAACTGAACTACGCATCCTCTTTAATATTGTGGCTGTTATACAGCCTGTAGGGCAGAGAACGGTAAAGTTATCCTTGTAACAGGCCGTGGAGGCTCCTATATTTTCTCTAGACAATCGGCTCAGAGATGGCGGTAACGTTGTCAGCCTTACGCACGGCCCTCCTTTACTCCCCAGGCAGATTCCTGCTACTCATTTCTGTTCGAGGCTGAGTGGACCCCAGGGCCATAGTACGGCTGGAAGGATTAGGTCAACTGAAAAAATCCGCCTCATCGGGACTCGAACCCGCGACCTTCCAGCTTGTAGTGTAGTGCTTCAACGAACAACGCTACCGCGTGCCCATACATAGGCTGCAAGACCCAAGTAAAAGCTGTTCATTCGAAGTTTTGTTGACTTCCTGCATATTCTCTCGGCCTGCCTGTGACGAAAGCCTTCAGTGGTGATAATTCAGTTGACATGAACCAAGACGTAATGCTTTGTGGCATCGCTGAGTACAGAAACCACTGCTTTATGATTTCGAGGGGATCGAAGATATTAAAGAGTTTTACCTAGATGACTTCTAAGTGAAGCACTGATCCCATTTTCATATAGGAAACTAAATCGTGCCGGTCACGGTAGCCGAGTGGTCTAGGGCATGCACTGTCTTCGCTCGCTCGGAAGCCGGGGTCGTGGGTTCGAATCCCACTCAGGGCATGGATGCTTGTGTACAGCCAGAGGCCTTACGACGAGGTGATCACCCGCCCAAGGAGTCCTACCGAGTGTGTAAGATCTAGAAAAACCGAAGTGAACGGAGAAGTTCATGGAGGTAGGCCTAGGCCCACTGGGGCTGTAGTGCCAAGGAAAAAAAAACTGAATCGTACAACGATTACCAAGATAAATTACATATATGTTTCCGCACTATCATTTTATTTTCTTCTAACTTACATACTCAACACATTAACATAATTTGGAAATACATTTCTTAAGAATTCGCTATGCTCTTACAGCTCATTACGGCGACTGGCAGTACGTACAAGGTGAATGAGGAGTCGCCGCAGGTTGCAACACTTGCCGTAACTTGACGTCACAAAGTCGCCAGCAGGCTGACAGCACACATCTCACTCGTAATCTTCTCCGTCTACATCAAAAATCCCCAAGAGAAAAAGAAATCTTAATTGCACATGCAAACAATTGCATTTTCTTCCTGCGATTAGAACGCAACGACATGAAAGAAGGCACAGGATTCGTGTACTTCATCTACTGCAGGAGCCAAGGGAACATCACGGACGAAAAGTCTCGCGTACACACCTTTCAGTCTCCCGCCCGAGTAAACTGAAGACCGATTCTAGCAACTTTCTAATTATGACGCAACGGTCCACGTCACTAACTGCCGATGACTCACCTCTGTTCCCTGAGTGTCTGAGGCATGCAAGGGGTTACACTGTCTCACTGGAAGACATGCCATACTCGAGAATGGCGTAAGATTTTATGTATAACGACTGTTCAAACTGACCCTTCCGTCCCTAGCACGGTTCATACACTGCACTGCTGACTGCACAATGTGCTGCAGTTACTGGAGGCGGCAGGCCACTCTACAGAGCCAACCTGTATATGAAGCGGTCCCATTGACTGCAGGCTGCGAGTCCATGCCTCTCTGAAGTTACTTGTATGTTACCATAATACTGTACATGGGGGAGTGAATTCCAGGGAAAGCATTGCAAAGTGGAACACAGCAAACTCATGCAGTGTCATATAATTTGGATTGTGGCGTTCAAAGAATATTCACCGAGGTAAAGTACAAATCTCCGGAGGTAAGATTCAAGTTAGAAGAACGGTCGAGCGTAAATGGATACACCTCTCACGCGTCCGTTTCAGTCTTCATTTCCCATGCGCAACAGTAAAAAGCGACTGCAATCGGGAGAAGAAAATAACGTTAAAAAAATTGGAAAAAGAGGCATACATTAAACTGAACTGCGTTCGTTGTCGTCACGTCATCCAAATTGCGACCACATTCGTATGAAAATGCGATATCTGTGAAATACATTTCGTGCAAACTCAACTTGGCTGCAGAAATATTACTTGAATTTTGTCATTTAACAGCACACGTCCTTACAAAATTACACAGAGGTTAAATTGTGGGGCCAGCCGACACCAGTTTCAATTAAGCCGGCTGAGGTGAGTAGGCGTGTATTTCTGGAACTCTGTAAAAAGGAAGACAAGAAGCTTCGCCCTTGAATGCGTGAACATGCTGCAGTGGAATTATGAAAGAGACGCTGTATGACAGCAATTACAATCTTACAAATAACGGCACGAAACAAAAGCGGTGAATGCTATACCAGGCCTAACTTATAAAGAAGTCGGCGGTATGACTGAGTCGTGTAGAAGGTAAAAGGTATTAAGCATTACGACATGAAGGCGTATGGGGGCGTGGATGTATAGTTCCACATTTTCTTGACCTCGGCACTAGTTGGAGATGAGTGGTCAACATCACACTCCAGGTGGACCCCAGACCCGGTCTGGACGACACGGAGAAGATAAAATTCTTGACCCTATCGGAACTCGAAGTCTGATCCCTCAGTCGTTCAGCCCGTAGCCAGTCGCTATACGGACTACGCTAGCCCAGCTCATGACTCAGTCATGTTTCTACAAGAAATAGCATAAGCTATCTGAAATAACTGCCGGTCTCTTGTATACCCCCGAAATTACTATAATTACAATATGACATATTCGTCGAAGACATTCTGAAAGTACGAGGAAGAAAGTTCTTCGATATGCAGAGTATACAGAAATACTTCTCAGGAAACTACTCGAAGCACACGTCACTCTTGTGACGTCACAACATATTCGGGGCTATATTCATGCAGCCACGGGTCCGTACAAGTATTCAAATTTAACTTCCGTGGCAGAGCAGCCAGTTTAATAAACTGCTATACGGACGAATGTTCTGTGAACGGCTAGTAAAACCCCTTCCCCCCAATCCATCTTAGTGCGCCGGACGCCCTTTACGGTCGTAGTAAATATTTAATTCCCAGAACATCCCAGGAGAAGCATCAATTCCCTAGAGAGACTTCCCTCCGCCGCCGAGCCAATCGTCTAAAAAAGAAAGAGATGAACCAGGCAAGCCAACTCAGCTGACAAATAATTCCCGTTCCGTTCCATAAAATCACTCTCTTCGTCTTGGAAACCACAGCCAACAGACTTATAAAATCCAGCACAAAAGCGTGTAATTCCCTTAATCTGTTTGTGGTTATAACTGCCAAAGAAAACTAACAACGCACTTGCAATGAATTCAACATCAGGAGGGGGGGCGTATCTGTTTATATGGGAATACCAAGAAAACCCACTTATTCGGTACAGTAAAGTGATCAGTTAACTAAAACGAGCTGACCAGATCTGAATTTAAACAAGAAGTTCTGGGAAGAGGCAATCTCCTACTTTCCATTCACTACAAATTGAGTATTTGATACAAGGGCACACAAAAACACGGTGCCAAATAGTTCTCCCGTTGTTGCGCNAACAAAAAAAAAGTCGCACGGGGCAAGGTCGGGTGAGTATGGAGGGTGAGGAACAGGGGTCATACCGTTTTTGGTCAAGAATTGTCGTACAGACAGGGCTGTGTGAACAGGGGCATTGTCATGATGGAAAAACCAGTCACCCGACTGCCACAAATCTGGCCGCTGAGCTCCAAGTCACTCCCGACGGCTCCACAATTTCTTCAATGGTCCGTCGTCGATCTTCCTTGATGATTTCCCTAATTTTTTCAACATTTTCATGTGTTCGGGCCGTGGAAGGACGACCAGAACGAGGTTTGTCATCAATTGAGATTTCACCATTTTTGTAACGGGAAAACCACTCAAACACTTGAGTTTTCCCCATAGCATCGTCCTTGTACGCCGTTTTTAACATTTCAAGAGTTTCTGTTCCACTTTTCCCGAGCAAAAAGCAGAATTTCACAGCCGCACGCTGTTCACGAAAATCAGCCATTGCAAAAACGACGATCACACAAAACAGTTGTCACTATAAACTCTGCCGAAACTAGTCCTTACCTTCTGAAGCAACTGTAGTCGGCTTATCGACATAGGAATGTTAGCTCTATGGGCTCATAGCGGCAAAACGCGGTACTACAAAACCTCTGCCCACAAAAAAAAATAGTTCTGTTTCTTTTGGGTACCCCATCGTATTCATTGACACTGGAGCGTGTTTACCGAGCCGCTGGCTACTAACGGGGTTAAATGGGGCACAGACATACAGAATTCACAGGCCTTTTTATTTTTAAAAAATAAAGAAAACTGGCTAAAAATTAGGACAACTTAAGAAAAAGCGGTAGCAAACGACATAAAAGGCCTATTAACGGTGAAAAAAGTTCTGAAGTCAGCGCCTCGAACAGCAGCAGAGAAAATTAAGGTTCACGCCTTTCTTAATATTGGCAGAAGTTGGAGGTAATGATCTTCACGCTCCGGCCACCTTTCTCACGGCAGGGGTCCTCAAATCCAACTGTACAGATGACTGGCTGGCCCTCGGGAGCCGAAACACAGAGCTCTGCTATTGTTGCGTGGGGTTCTCACGTGATCGCTACTCAGTCAGTCCACTGACGCGCCGGCTGCTGCCTAGCAACGGCTGTTTCTCGTTTGTTTCGCGGTCTTTGCATAGCAACGGGACAGCACGCCACAATATATAAATATATATATATATGTATATGTATATACACGTACAGTATAAACTTAATTTATGACAGTTGAACTCTAGGATGAGAATAAAATCTAAGCTT
Source organism: Cryptotermes secundus (assembly GCF_002891405.2). Taxonomy (NCBI): domain Eukaryota; kingdom Metazoa; phylum Arthropoda; class Insecta; order Blattodea; family Kalotermitidae; genus Cryptotermes; species Cryptotermes secundus. The sequence goes on along the minus strand of NW_019731276.1, from coordinate 322,300 downwards.
TCAGAAACAAACGAACAGTACGGTTCATTACAATGCCATGACCCTGAAATTTCGATTGGAGAAAATTACGAACGTCTCTTAGTTGCATTAAGGGACGCTGAAGACGAAACTGCCTATAATAATAATAATAATAATAATAATAATAATAATAACAACAACAACAACAACAACAACTCTAGAGTAACCTCTGCTGAACTAAATTGTAAGGAATGTTTCTCATAAGTGGCGTTTTCACGACGCCTGGAAATACCGCCCTTCAGATACCACCGTATACAAGACAACAGCAGAGATTATGATCAGAGGAATATCGTGGCCGATCCAGGGCGTCCAGGGAGGATATTCCAGATAACTCACTCATTCACTAATTCACTCATGGAGCTGAGCCCTTCTTGAGAAGCCGCCAAATGTGCAACTACTCAAGAATTTCTCATCATTTTATGGAACCCGAAGGTTCATTACCGTGTTCACAAGTGCCCTCCACTGGTCCTGGGCCAGATATATCCAATCCATACCATCCCATCCTGTATAAGTTCCATTTCAATATTATCCACCCACCCACGCCTTGGTCTTCGCAGTGCTCTCTTTCTAACTGGCTTTCCCACCAATATCGTATTGGTATTCATTTCTCTTCTACACCATGTGTGCTACATGCCCTGTCCATCTCATCCTCCTTGATTATTCTTATTATAATTGGCAAAGTGTACAAATTATGAAGTTCCTCATTATGCAGTTTTCTCCAGCCACCTGTCACTTAATCCCTCTTCAGTCCAAATACTATCCTCAACACCCTCAGTCTATATTCCCTTAATGTCGGAGACCAAGTTTTACCAATACTGAACCACAGGCAAAATTTCTGTTTTATATATTCGAATTTTTACGATTTTAGACAGCAGGTGAGAAGGCAAAAGGTTCTGGACGGAATGGTGGCAGGCATTACCGGAATTCCGTCTCATTTCCTTCAACATCAAATATTTATTTGTTACTGTCAGTCCCACGTGGTTTTCCTGGACCTTCCTAATGGCATATTCTAAAGCAAAGCTGAAAAGAACTGGCGATAAAGCATCTCCTTGTTTTAGAATGTTCTGGCTAGGAAATTTATCAGAAAAATGTATACCTATACGAACTTTACCATATGTTCCGTTTAAAACACATTTTAATCAGTACCCCAAACTCTATCAGAATCCTGTACAACACTTCCTTCCTTTCTTGAAGCCCATGAGTAGCTGATGCACTGTCTCGTTGTATTCCCATTTTGTCTCCTGTATCTGACGAATGCAAAAGATCTAATCTGTAGTTGTATTCCAGATAACACTATCGCCAAAAGGCTCGTGGAGTGTCAAGAAATGCATCGGTGTATTCAGTAGAGACCTATCATCCTGTTCCGTCAACTTGAACCACAGAAGTTAGAGAGCACCAAACGGTTTCACTATAAACAAACCTAGCGTGGGCGCCATCTTGTCAGACAATGATTAAGGAAGTAACCACTGGAGCAACATTTTTCCCAAGCACATAGCGCAAATTAGCAACATCGTTTACTATGTAGTGATTCGGTTAGTATAAGCAAGTGAAAGACAAAGTTAAAGTCACTTTACGACTGGCGGTTTATTTCCAATCCCTTCGTCTTGGCGTCAAGCCCCTTGAGACTCACGACCAGAGATGTTTCTTTTTTGCAACTAAACGCTTGCGGTCATAGTTGTTACGTAACATCCACTCTGGCGAGAAGATGGGTTTCTCTCTTATGAATAGGCTTCGTTTTTATCAAGTTTGGTATAGTAATATAGCTTGTTACCGAAAAGTCTTCCTTTTGTACTATATACTCGTACAAGTCCTCTCTCAGCACAGGCTTTGCAAAGCAGACCGTGCTTATCTTACATATCTTACGCTACAACGGCAGCTTAATTACTTGAATGGTCGTAAGCTTGAACACCGCCAAGTTTAAGCCTCTTGTATTTTCTATGTCTGGTTTCACCTTGTTCTATACGAGTATTACGATCGTATATGCAAGTTAAACTGATGCTTCGGTTGTATTTGCCCTGCAGATAGGCCGACCCATATACACTGAAAATCGTCACTATAGCAGCCGCTAGAGGCGCAATATACCTTGTAAACTTCAAGTGGACATTTGCTGCATGGGAAACCTAAACATTAAAATGGTTTCCTGGTTTTCTTCATTGCAAGTGAAGAGGACGTACTCACGCAACACCGCGGTTCCCCAAACAACACTCACCTGAAACAAAAGAGACACAAACATTAACATTAACAGTTGGATGCTGAAATTGTGCAGCACACATCATGTTACGATGGATCTGATACTAAGTCATCATGATGTAATCGCAATTCACAGCCTCAGGACCAAACCCAATGAGCCCTACAACAGAAAAGGGCAATGACAAACACCTCATATACACAAGCGTAAAGCCTTTCTGGACATGAAAGGATCCTGACGATGGTGTAACTTTGGGAACAACGCCTTGAGATTTGCTCCTCATCAGAAAGGTTATGTGGTTCAGGGGTTTTGCCAACCGGATTTTTAGATGATCTAGTTTCCTAAAAGAAGGGTATATACCGGGTCCATACCGGTTACACAAATAGATTTGAAAGGATTATGACGATGGTTCAGTGACTGAGACTAGCTCTATTTACCGTGCCCAACTGAGTAGGTCTATCCTGCCCCATCCACCTGAGGACGGAGACAGATCCAGTCTCCGAGACGTTGTGGTTTTTTGTCTTATATATACCAGACGATGGACAGAGTCCAAAATAAGCCAAATAGTTCTGTACTTTCTGGATATCCTTATTCTGCCCACAACAAGTGGGAGTAATTGTCAGTGAAGCTAAACCAAGGCTCAGCGGGCTAAAAGATTTGAAGTCTAGAACCGCAGCTTGTACAATATTTGTAATTATTATAAACAGCGGCTCAGCTTGATCCTTCGGAAAACTGGAATTGTTATAACCGCTCAGTTCTGAGTAAAACCAACTGTGTCACCCGATTCACCACTTACATGAGTACATCAACTTTATTTCTCTGAATCGTACATCACGAAACGAAAAAAGTTTGAATCGCCTTACTTCTCACGTCTCATATTTATTTGTATTCTGCTTAATTTCGTGTTAACAGAACTTTCGCAAATAAACGTTTTCTTGTCTTTTGTTCTTCGCTGTAAAACCGTCCTGTTCACTGTCTGCTTTTCCTGGTGGTGCTAATCGGGTGCGCTCTAGGGTCTCTTTGAGCCAATCGAAACCTCCAATTCTTAACTCACTGGGATGTTATATTTCATGAAATTTACTTAAGCACAAAAGCGAAAGAGAGACCATGTAACATCATTTGAATCCATTCCAAATACACATACAGAACATGTCACAACTCCTGACAGTTCCTATTCTGCTTGATTACATAACGGCGCATTCAAACCACGCTGCAACGAATGCAACCGTCTCTGAGGACACGGAAAGATGCACTCCGGGCGCCATATTGTTAGCTTCGACAGACTCTGCATATCAGTCTCGGCGCGCGAGCAGCCTCATGACATGCCTCAAATGCAATG
>NW_019731276.1:196951-318739 GCF_002891405.2 Cryptotermes secundus | reverse complement strand
AGTCTGCTTTTGCCGTTCTCACGGTCTTGTCGCTTGCAGATTTCTTATACTTTTTCTTCTACCCTGAAGATGGAGGCGATACGTTCCTCCGAAACGTCGGTTAACACCACATATACACGGTGCCAAATCCCAGAAGACTGCTTTCTTCAATTAGCATTAAGCCTAACTGTGGAATGCGTTTCTTGCACTGCTCTTCAAACATTGAACAGATGTGACCAGAAGAGTCAGTGCTACTAAACGAGATATCTAGTGGCGTGATTTGCGCTGACAATAACTTCACCACGTGAAGCGAGAATTCCTTCGAAATAATATTTAAAAATTAAGTTCCTACCTCAGAGGAAACACAATGCGTCTCCAGACAGACTAATTAATGTTCTTTATGGAAATAATCGTCGTTTACTCTAAGCACCTAAGAAACACGTACATACGCACGGTAGGAAACTGCACAGTTCTTAAATGTTGAAGCACATCGTACATACGGTAACCACAGTGCTTTATAAAGTTAATTTTAGCTGCTGTCAGTGGCAAATATATACCGTCGTGACCGGAAAGTTGCAAAACCTGCAGAAGTGGGACAGCTTCGTGTCCGGCTGTATCATCGCCCTGTTCACCTGCTGCAGACTTCGTTCCAGCCTCATCCTTCGGAGCCAAGAGACTTACGGAGACTTACTTATTTACTCATGGAGCTGAGACCTTCTGCAGCTACTCAAGAATTTCCCAGCATTTTATGGAACCCGAAGGTTCATTACCGTGTTCACAAGAGCCCTCCACTGCTCCCTATCTTGAGCCAGATCTATCCAACCCATACCATCCCATCCTATCTCTCCAAGATCCATTCTAATATTGTCAACCCACCCACGCCTTGGTCTTCGCTGTGATCTCTTTCCTTCTGGCTTTCCCACCAATTCCAAGAGACAGCCATTTAAATATTTTCCAGCTTTTAATAAGAAAAGAAAGTGCGCATTTCTTGAGCGAAGAATACAGAGCGGGCCTGCCGATATGCATCAGTTATCTGAGCCCTAGTACAACAAACTCAAATAAGGAGCGTCAGGTAGCCACCATCTTCTGGTTACAGTGGATACAATCGTTTCGAGGGAAACTGCCGCCTGCATCTTCAGGGTATCAGTTCCTACAGATAAAACCGATCATGATCGCTTCCTTCCATATCATTAGCAATTCATTAAATATAGACAATTCCCCTATTCGACGTTACTTAAACTACGCAAGTAAAATAACACCATTAAACAAATCAAGGAAAATTACACAAAGTAGTTGGCAGTATCGGATGCAGTTATTGCAGACGATGATATATATATATATATATATGTGTGTGTGTGTGTGTGTGTGAGTGTGTAGGTAACAAATTTGTATATTCACTGTGAGGTCCGATTTCCCCATGGGAATGAAAACCGCCAAGGTGTAAGTTCTTCCCACAGAATTCGAGAGTTACTCAGTTAATTATGAAATTTCGTCTTTTGCCGAACCCGAAGGTTCAAGAGCACACCACAGGAACCCATCCTCGAACACCAGCAATTCGCGTTCTTACATGTTAACACAAAGAGTTCGGCGATACCGTTTGCTGGATAATTATCTCAAAACTTTTCATGTCTGAAACATACTCAAACCACATCAGCCTTGCATAAATTTAAACGTAGGTCATGTCATTGCGAACGGAACTATTTGGCTTCAATGGTTCATAAGTTAACTGAAAAACCGGCCTGTTGCACTTCCAGTGCTCGAGTGAATGGAGCTCAAATGCTTGCATCTGACGCCCTTATAGAACGTTATGTATACAGGTGACATCACAGAATGTGTGTGTATTAATAATTCGTTTTAATAAAACCATTATTAAATGTCATTACGATCGATAAGACGGACAAGGTTTGACTGTAACTGGTATATAATTCAATTATGAGTAACAACAGGCACGAAATTTTGTCAAAGTTCTCAATGAAGAAGACCAACCATCACCAAGGGGAAACTTTCTAACGCTCTCCAGGCGTTCAATACGCATGGGAGAAATTAGAAATGCATACAAAATGGTCCGCACTATGGCACTGTGGTCGACTCAAGTCTCTAACAGAAATGAGTACCAGGAATATTCCTGGGGGTAAAGGGTGGCCGGCGCGTAAGGCTGACAACCGCACCGCCATCTGTGAGCCGAATGTCTAGAAAATGTGGGAGCCTCGAGGTTTCACAGCCCAATGGGTTTCCACGGCCTGTTACAGGGATAGATTTACCTTTCTATTTTTTTAAACTTTATACAAAGTGGTAGTCAAAATAGTTCTGGATGTTAGACAAATGGGATATAAGGCTTGAACAGAACACAAATGGATTAGAATAGGACCTAATGGCGGGCTTTTGTGAGCACTGTAAGGAACATTCTTATTTGTAACAGCAGGGAATTCCTTGACCAGCTGAGTAAGAACTTTTCAAGAGAGACTCTGGCGTCATAGATTTACCTGAAACAGCGTCGTTAAATAATCTAAAATTTTCTGTCAACATAAATTCGGTAGCTCTTGACATGCAAAGGGCGACATACCACGCGTATGAGCATAAACTGACGTTAGGGAACACCCCGTCATGTCTCAAGAGCTAAATCTACTCGTGTCTTTCCTGCATAAGTCACGCGTTACCAAGGAAATGCACACAAATGCAGGTTAAATTACGTAGGAAAAAAGGAGCGGCCCAGAATGGACCGAGCGAACACCTTGGAGCTGTTCGCTACATGTCGCTACCTCTCTGCCATCAGTTTACGTGAAAACAAATCCAACATTTGTAAAAGTTTTGCGAGTGTGCGTGACGGCGTGATGATCCGGGGCAGGGGGCGCAATCGATACTCACAATCCGGAGAAGTTAAATAATAAAAAACAACAACACAGCGTGGAACTGACTGCGGGCCTCGGGCACGTGAGCTCCAATTAATGTTTAATCTGCTCGCCACTCCTGTTAAAACAGTGAGCGCTGCTTCGAGTGCGGGCTCTTAGATCCCACAGAACAGTAAACATAATTCCCACAAAAAATCAAGGAAATTGCGTCCATAAAAATTGTTTTTAAGGCTAAAAATGCCGTACACAAGGCATGATGCACGGCTTTATCTCAGAAACTGCTGGAAGGATTTCGATCAAATTAGGCACTTGGCGGATAGACTAAGCTTTATATCTCGAATTTAATTCAGCTACCAAGGCCCTAATATAATTCCTAACGACATTAAATTCAAATGGAAATTCGGCAAATTTATAAACATATATAAAGCCAACAATACAGTTTGAAAATATTAACGCCCTACTCTAACGGAGTAAACCTTTCAACTATTCTTAGCAGATATCAGGTTTCTTCATGTCAAAACTTGTTCGAAACTAATGACTATCTCCCGTGACGGGTACATTTCCCCAAAGGAATGAGCATCATACACAATACATTACAAATAGAAGAAAAAGCTGACTCCAGAGAAGCAATACTTTCTTCAAACCAGAATATTTACACAACTTAACAGTGTTTTAATAGAGGTAGCAAGTACGTCTTAGTTCATTTAAAGACAATTTTTAAAATATTAATCGGACATCATAGACCTATCTTATGTTAATATTTACATAACTAAACAACTCCGTGGCATTTATTCTTCAAGCGAACTATGCCGACCGAGCGACCGTCGCTTGTCGGCGAAGTTAGTGCGAACTTTAGCGGACAGAGCGTGTTGCGTGGTCAGCGCAACGGATTCCCACGACAATTCATCTCGGGTTTCTAGACCGGAGCCGCTACTTTTCCATTCAAGTGCCTCCTCAGCTAATATTTACATAGGATTCAAAAATGAATTTGAAAGGATGTTCAAGAAAGACGTCGTGCCCCATTTCAAGCTATTATCCCATCATTATATGAAAGGGCTTAAATGAAGACGAAAGATGTTTGTCAATGCCGAATTCCGAGCCGAAAATCGGCCGTGGATCATCCGAATACGAGACAGAAATGACAATCACTAGACCATGGCGTTAGGTACCTACAGGACAACACACCTCTACAGCTGTAACAAACACAAAAACGCTAAGCTGTGCGACGGACAACAGTTTCAAATTCGAAGAAACGCTGCGTGCCGTGACATACACAATATTATCATCAAATTCATGAACGCAATGCGGCATATAGCGAAATAAGAAAGTTGTACTGCGACAAATGCGTTCCTGAAGGCGGGTGTCATTATCGGAGAGTGAAATTGTTAATTCTATTGAAAGCCAAATCATGTACAGCACACTGAAAATTTGTTCTATATGACGTAACCTCCAAGATGACTCGGGCGGACTATAGTAAAGACATGACACAATTTCATGTTTTCCTCTTACTTAAGGAATAACCGGTGTATAGAATTCGCTACTTGTATTCAGAATGCACGCTGCATGCAGAACCGAGGGTTCTCGGGGCTTCTGTCAGTACCTCCAGCTGTATGACATGACAGCCCATTCAAATAGTCAAATATATTCATGACTATATATATTTTCTTTTTAAATTCGCTTAGAGGAGGGTGGAGTCCAACTGGGTCCACTCGGCACGCGGCCACTGACTGGCCTACTGTACCTGCCCCGGGTGATGATGATGGAGAATTTGGTGGAATGAAGATTGGCAGGGGAAACCGAAGTACTCGGGGAAAACCTGCCTCAGCGCCACTTTGTCCACCACAAATCCCACTTGATCAGACCCGAGATCGAACCCGGACCGCAGCGGTGGGAAGCCAGCGACTAACCGCTTGAGCTATGGCGCGGCCTTCAAGACTATAATAATTAACTTCAAATTACCAGTACTATATTAGAGTTCCACTCCTGATGAGGTCACTAGATTTTTCAATCGGACTAACCCTCCCAGTCGCACTATGGCCCTAGGTAGGACTCAGCCTCTAACAGAAATGAGTACCAGGAATCTCCCTGGGAGTAGAGGGCGGCCGGCGCGTAAGGCTGACCTCAGCTCCAACAGTGAGCCGATTGTGTAGGAAATGCGGATGCCTCCACGGCATGTTACAGAGAGCGCTTTGCCTTTACCTCAAGAAATAACAGAGTATAGAAACGGCTGCCCGAAGAACTGCAGGGAAGAACATGTTAGCCTATGCACTGCTTGGTGTTACTTCGTTAAAGAGAAGCTTATTTACTCATACTAGGAAAGAAATGTGTCGGCACAGAAGTATAGTACCTTAACTGCATCCTAAACCGAGAACTTCACCAGTACCAAGCGGGAGAACAGGCTCTCACTGGCTAAGAAATATATTTATAGCGATTTTGCATGAACTTGAAGAATTAAGATCTTCGGCAGATTTCAACACTATATTATACATATAAAGCGAGGACAAAGAAGTAATACGCCAATATCTCCGGGACAAGAAAACACCCCAATAAAGCAACAAAAGAAGGAAACGACAGTGCTATGATTACCGGCTCATGTTTATACAATCCTAATACAGAAAAGTCGTTACAGAGAGCAGCACCGTGAAACACGGAGTTCAAAGCACGTGATGCGCACTCAATGAATGTTTGATGAGGTGCTCCAATGGTTTATCTTCGAACTAGAAGTTGGGATGGAAAGACAAGAGGCGAAGCAAGACAAAGGAATGAAAACCATAAACTAGAGCATACGGCAACACAAGCAGAAGGAAAAAAGACGGCGAAATAAAAAGCCAACAAACTGATATATACAGCTACCTTAAGCAGGCAAGGGTAAAGGAAACTCCACGAAACACGGGAGGTTTACGAACATATACTGCAAGACACTGTCCCTTATTTCTGGTATACTCAATGCAAACGACGTTCAGAAGTTGGTAGTACTCTTCGTTTACCGATGACTGGTTGTCACTGAACTGGCTGTTAGTCTGTCTGCCATAGGCAATTTGTTAACAATGAAAGGGGCGAGTTCGATGGCCCACCCGCCTCTAAACAAGGTTTAATATCCAAAACCATTACACGAAATTGAATTCCGTGAAAAAAGTCCAAGGGCTTAATTAACAGCACGTCAGAAGATGTGAAGGAGAGTACGGGTACAGCTCCACGCATACCTAATATCGGATCTACACAGCATCATGCCCCGGCAGTACTACCACGAAGAAGACCATGATATCCGCCCTCGAGCCGGCCTTCACCCCGTAGCCGTGCCTGTCTACATTAACATGCATTAAAATAAAAATTCCAGAAAACGTAAGGTAAAAAAGTTTAAGAAGGCACAATGTCCCTGTTTAATTAACCCAGTACCACCAGTCTTCACCGCGGCACTAAATGGAGTGGTCATTTATAGATCGCATTCCGTCTATAATGCAACAAAGTCAACCTTTTATACAAGACACTAAAATATACTTAATACACTGAAAGTTTTTGTTAAATATTTCAAATGTCATTAACTATATAAATTTATTTTTGTTGCTAAATGTTTCGGCCACACATTGGTCATCATCAGGCAACAGCTATTATTAGGGAGACTACTGGAATGTACACTTTGTCCTCTGTGCCCTTAAGCACATCGTTGATTTTGCTGTTAATTTTCTTCGTGGTATATTTCCATACTATCTTCTTGGCGGCTATTTCAGTCTTTTTCATGTCGTTTATATTTCTTGTGTATGTTTTAGTGCTAACTTCCTTTCTCCCTTACAATATCAGGAGAGTGGAAAGCTTCAGGACCCGGTAGTTTTACCCCCGGGGGAAAAGCCCCCGGTACCCACTGGACAGGAGGCTAGGTGGGCCCCAGAGTCGGTCTGAATGCTGTGGAAAAGAGAAACACCTCCTGCCCTGTCGAGAAACGAATCCCGGCCGTCCAGCCCGTAGCTATATCGACTGAGCAATCTGGCCCCTCCAGAAAATGCATACACCACAGAAAAACATTTCAATTACAACTGCGGTATTTTGATCTCCCTTCGCGCCCACTTTGGAGCATACGGCCATTTCTCAGTTTCAGTGCTCATTTATACAGAGGGCAGGACTCGGACCTAAATACAGGACAACACAAACAGAATAAACGCCTACACACACACCAAACAACTATGTCTTGTGTGTGATTCGAACCTACGATCCCGGCTTCCGAGCAGGCGAAGACAGTACATGCCTCAGACCGCTCGGCTGCCGTGACCGGCTACAACAGCAGTATACCAGTCAACAATTTTCCAACGATTTTAATTTTGGTACGGTTCGGTCCAACATGGCAACTGTTTTAACATGGATTCAGAAGATAAAACCCCTCCTCTCGTCGAAGAGACCCGAATTTCAAACACATAAGCTGTCTTGGAAGGAACACAAATAGGTCAAGGGTACCAACGGGGCCCGAAACGTCCCAAGACCGACACTGCTGGTGGGACTGGGCCTCTGAATCGGAGAGAGCGGTGAGTCAAACACCTCCTCTCGTCGACGGTGAGGTTCCATTCACAACATGTAAAAGTCTTGAAAAGAAGAAAAAAAGAGTGCCATGGGTCCCGACGAGAACCGAACCCAAGACTGGCTGTGCTGGCAAAGAACAGCAGCAATTCAACCGATCGACCTCTGAATCGAGCTGCAGTCGTGGGGCGGAAAAACAGGGTCACGCGTCCAGCGGCGCCAGATATGAAGAAAGACTGTTAGCCACGCCTAGCAGCAATTTTCCAGCCCCGACCTTCCGAATTATTATTTTAATGAAGGCGGTTGGGATCAAACCTGGAACTCTTTGAGTATTAAATATATGAATGTTAACCGTCTGGAGAACACTGGTTACTACTATGTGCACCACCTATTTCAGTGTTCAAAAGTTCTTCCGTTTGTCCTCAAAGTGTTTAGATGTTTCGTACGTTTCTAATGATTATCGGCGATTTATTTCAATACACAGTATGAACCATTTGGCCTATCTAATGGAAACGCAGTTATTTACTGTGGAGCGGGAACTGAAATTGTAAATGTTATTTAGATTAATTTTATGCTTCAAAGAGTTAAACACTACGCAACGTATAAAGGAGAGGGGTACATAATGACAACCAATCAAACGCCGTATAAATGAAAAATACCACAGAGAGTACAGTTCCATTTTACCACTAACGGGACATGAGGTCCAAGGCCTCAACTTCCAAACGAATCTGCATAAAGGTAAAAGCAAAGTTGTCTCCATGATTAATACATTAAGCACCACGCCATTAAGACGTATGGGAGAGTTGATGTATAGTAAAAAGTAAGTAAGTACAGCTATCCCTGTAACAGGCCGTGAGGGCCCATAGGATTGTGAGACGTTTAGGGTCCCACATTATCTAGACAATCGGGTCAAAGATGGCGGTAAGGTTGTCAGCCTTACGCGCCAGCCGCACTTTACTCCCAAGGAAAATTATTTAATTAATTCCTGGTACTCATTTCTCTTAGGGGCTGAGCAAACCCTGGGGCCTAGTGCGGCCGGAAGAATTAGGTCAATTGAAAAAATCCAAACCCGCGACCTTCCGGCTTGTAGCACAGTACCTTAACCACTACGCTACCGCGTACCCCGAGTTGATGTACAGACCAACATCTTAGCTTTGGCAAAAATGGAGCTGTGCGGTAAGCTTCATACCCCTCCCGTCCCGAAGTACCAGCTGAACAGGAGACCCGACCTGAATGTTGTACCTGCCAGAAACGGAATCCAGAATCCTCGGCACATCCAGCCCCTACCCCGTCGCTACATTTATATAAAATATTCAACAGCAGACCAGTGCCTCAAGTCTCAAGAAAAGGGGAGCGGCTGATATCTAAACACAGACCTACATGAAGAATGCGGGTACGAGTATAACACAAGTCTGGCATATTAGCCAACTGCATGCAGCACCAGATGATAACAACAGGGCGTAATGCATATTGCGCTGTCACAAACCAGAATAAATAATAGGACTGAAGTGACGGCATGAGCCGTACTAGTGAACACAACTCAGCCAATGATCGGCCCACTTCAGGCTTCGCCGTCGTCACACGGCAACTTCTCCGACAGTGGAGCGTGACGGGTCACGACGTTTACAGGAGCCCTTCTTGAGAAGCCATCAGTTGTGCAGCTACTCAGGAACTTCCCAGCGTTCATAAAAGCCCTCCAATGGTCTCCTTCCTGAGGCAGATTAATCCAGTGCATACCAACCCATCCTATCTCTCTAAGATCCATTTCAATATTACGCACCCACCCACGTCTTGGTCTTCCTAATAGTCTCTTTTTTCTTTCCCACCAATATCCTATATGCATTCCGCTTCTCCGCCATTCGTGCTACACGCACTCCCCATCTCATCCTCCTTGACTCGATCATTCTAATTATACTTATCGAAGAGTGTAAGGTCTTCTCCAACCTCCTGGTACTTCATGCTTCTTCGGCGTAGCATCCTTTTCTCACACACTCTCTGCCTATGTTCCCCTGGCATTAATATCTCCTCGCAAAACTTTCATGTGGTATTTAGGGAATTTCGTCGAATACACGTTCTGGTTCCTCGCAGATGCTGTCCTTCATATCATCAATCTTATCCTCTGTTGGGGCATGACGACCTTTAGTACATAATAACTGAAGCAAATAAGAGGCCAATGATTACGAATTCATGTCAAGTTAGATGTGATTTTCCTCTTTATGTAACAATTTCCTTAATAACTAAAGGGGAAACACATGCATATAACTTGTGACCTGTATTACACATAATTAAAACATGCACCCTATACTAAATTTTACGTTAAAATAGTTTACAACAACCGAACTTTAGTTTTCTAGTTCCCTCCTCGTCATGGTGTGGGGGGCAACCTTGCCTCTAGATACATTAACGTGAAATGTACTTGGAAATTAAAATACATAAAACTATAAACCTACCACTTGTTTTACATATGTGTGAAATGAAATTGGTGATACTGGAAAATAAAGTGCCCTGAATAGACAATTTGGACAAATAAAAGAGCTAGTGCTGGGAGATGGAAAATATTACTGAAAGTCGAGTGACTATAGACGGGGTCTGAGTTGGTGAATGGATTTATTGACCACTTACGCACACGACTCGTACCTACCAGCAATTACAGTGCTATGGCTGATCTACACAAGTCACAAACTACCACAGAACCGCTAAGTCTTCTTCCAGCCCTTTCCTGTCAATGGCTTCTAAGAGTAGAGATTCTTCAGCTTTACGCGCTCAGGTTTTATCTTCACAGCCTCCCGTACTGACCTAAACTATCAACTAACTCTGTCTCTTCCTCATAACATATCGGCATGGATCACATAGAAGTACCGTTCCGCTGTTCTTGTGTTCATGTCCTTTCCCGCGAGAATGTCTTTACCGAGCCGTTGCCGACTAAAGGTTGCGGCGCGGACCACAGAAATCGCCGTTATTCTATTGTTGCGTGCGTTACCTAGCAACGGGTCTAGACTCAAAATATGTATACTTCCCGAAATATTATTCGGGTGATTAAAACGAGGACGAAATGGATGGAACATCTAATATTCCTCTATAAAGTAAGAAATGTATACATAATTTTAGCAGGATAATCGCGGAGGAAGAAGAGACTGCATGTGAAACCTAGGAACAGGCAATAAAATAACATTATACTGGATATTAAAGAAACAGGGTGAAAGGGTCAGGTTGGATTGAACTGTCTTACGGCAAGAATAAATGACAGAATTCTGTGAACATGATTAATCTTCAGGTCAGAAAAGAGACGGATATTTCTTGGCTCAGTAACTACTGCCTTTTATATCTCTAAAAAAGAAGTTCCATGTCATTCGTCTCAAAACAGACATGCCTTTATGTACACATTTGTTTAGTAGCTATACTCTGAACGAACCGTATAAATTTCTGTGACAAGATCGGTGCTTCGTGCTAGAGATGTTAGAGGGCTAGCTCACTTGCGCTGCAGATTCAATTCCCTGTACTCTAACTGTAGTGTCAGTCAAACGGACACCCCAGTCCATTATGTACAGCAGTTCACAACACCCCTGCCACAACACTGAACTTCTTCTACACTTACCTGCATGGCCTGCGATCCATTACAGTCATATTAGTAGGTGACACAAATATAAAAAATATTATACTTAGCATTCTAACGGCCACAGCGACTGGCTAAGGGCTGGACGACCGAGAGACCGGAGTTGGGGTCCCAGTAAGGTCAAGAATTTTCTTTTCTCAATGTCGTCCAAACAGGCTCTGGGGTCCACCCTACGTCCTATCCCATGTGTATCGAGGGTTCTTTCCCCGGGGGTAAAGCGGTAATGGCGTGAAGCTGACCACTCACCTCTAGCTACTGCCGACGTCAAGAAAATGTGGATCTATACATCCACTCCCCCATACGTCTTCATGGCGTAGTGTTTAATTAGACAAGCAGAGTTACAGCTTTACTTTTTCACCTTTATCATGCTAACGTTCGCCCCCCCCCCAAAAAAAAAAAATTAGTGCTTTCCGTCATCCCAGTGTTCTACGCACTTACATACCATCAAAGCTACTTGTTCACCCCACCTGTAATACGTCCCTAAGTTCCTCGTTATGCAACATTCTAAAATATTCACCTTACACCCTTGCCTTGAGGTCAGTGGTCAGGATATCTCACTGACCGAGCTGCCCCACCTTATAGAAAGACATTGAAACGGACACAAGGTAGCGTTCTGATGGTCGCAGATTAGATATACGAAGTGATATCGGCTGTTATTGTTGTAACTGCCTCGGCAGAAGAACATGAGAGGGGAGGCCAAGGTCACACTTCCGAAAGCCTATTGCATCAGTCTGCCACGTGACACTTCACTGTGAACACGCAATGTTTTTACACGAGTGCTTTTTCGACTTCGTGTTTCGTTTGTCTGCGATGGGTGGCAAAATCAACCCATCTGCATCAAGTTTTCCGCGAATCTCGGTAAATCCGCTACTGGAATCCTTGAAATGTTTCGTTAGGCTTTTGGAGACCATGCTTTAGGCAGGACAGCGGTATCTGAATGACATTCACATTTGTAGGATGGTCGAGTGCCAGTTGAAGATGTTAATGGTCAGGGCAACCAAAAACCAGCAAAATGAGACAATTTTTTAAAAAATTCGAGAACCCATCCACGAAGACCATCGCCAAACAATCCATGAGCTCGTGGACACTGTTAGGATCAGTTATAGGATTTGCCAGGAGATTTTAACAGAAAATTTGAACATGCACTGCATTGCTCCTCCATCACGACAACGCACCCGCCTGCACGCCCCAGAAAACCACAGAGTTTGTGACTAACAACATGGCTATCGTACCCCTTCCTTCCTACTCGCCGGACTTAGCCCCCGGAGACGTGGCCTTTTTTCCTAACTTGAAAGTGGAACTGAAGGGACGACGTTCTGAAATGTCCAAAGGGAACCGCAAGCGGCACTCGACAGCATTAAGGAAAATGCTTCTGAAGTATGGAAAAACAGACGGGATCACCGTATACGGGCCAAGGAGACTATTTCGAAGGACGTGGCAGCCAAAATAAATTAAGTTAAGCTAGCAATTCTTTTTTTGACTTAGTCCAGGTACTTTCCGATACACTTCGTACAATGCCCGACGGGGTCGCACTCCATACACTGCACACTCCGGGCATATGTAAAACCGTGAAGGCAGGGTAGTCTTTGCCTAGAAACAAATCGGACGACAGAAAGAGCACCAAATTGACTAATCCGTCACTCTATCGCACTGCGATCAGGAGTGGCCTAAGAGACCTCAGCGGAAACTTGACGTCAGTAAAATTGGTACCAAACTGTTCTTACAGCAGTTACAACTAATAAATCAGCTCGTCCTATTACACTACTGTATCAAATATAGTGCCTATCCCACTCTTCAGTTTCTTAGACTTGGCAATGAGTACAGATTACTGACTTGGGGCGGGGACGGTTCATAGCCGCCCCCAAACACTCAGACCACCGCTCGGCGCTGATTTCACCCTGGCCCTTCTTCATTCGAACCTAGTCCTCAGTGCTAGACCAAGAGTGTGTTTCATTCTGACCGTACTAATGCCTATCGTCTCTAGCCTTGGCAACGACAAATTGGTGGTAGGTGGAGTCCTCCACCTGTCCACATTTCCTGCATGTAGTGTTGTCCGAGGCCCTAGGTTAATCATACATTCGTGACTTTATAATGCACTGGATTATACCGATGTACTTCTTTTTTATCGGTAGTGGAGTGGAACTAAGTCCCTTGTGCTGTGGCCACGTCTGGCCTTTTGTACCAGCCCCAGATGATAGGAGAGAGTGATTGTGGAGCAATTGGTGGAATGAAGATTGGCAGGGGAAACTGAAGTACTCGGACAAAACCTGCCCCAGCGCCATTTTCTCCACCACAAATCCCACTTGACCAGACCCGGGATCGAACCCGGACCGCCGTGGTGGGAAGCCAGCGACTAACCACTTGAGCTATGGCGCGGCCCCCTTACTAATGTACTTACTGGGAAAAGTTATTAAGAGTTCAGGGAGACACACACGACAGTAATAAATAAAGGGATAGTTCATTAAATTACTGGTGCAATAAATTAAATATGCTACTAATAATCAGTTGAAATAATTTATCTTCAGCGCATTCTGAAGGCAAAAGAGAATACATAAACATTATCTGACGTCCGATATGTGGTCAATTTAATCAGAAAAACTAAAAGGAGTTTTAAAGCACGATACAGTAGACACAAGGTACTTATAATAGAGAAAAGAAGTTGTGGAACGTTCATGCCAGTCTAATTCTCTGCCAGTAATAGAGAACGCTGTTCAAAACTTATGACAGGTTCCACTTGTGAAGCAGTGAAAACGATACAGGCTTACATCTCTGTTCTTCCTTGTTAAAGTTTGCCTAAATGGAGTAGAGATACTTTCCGAAACCCATCTTTTCTATTTTCCGTGTCCAATTTTCCGTGATGCTCATTTATTGTAGACCTCGTTCTGTTTGTACCAAACAGGAAATATTTTACAGTACATATGAGTATTATGCTGCAAACACAACTCCAGGAAAGAATACTGTATTTATGAGTATCCCGGTTTGAGCGGCACACAATGAATGCATTTGTATGTTTACGACAACTCTACCTTCCCGGGAAAAAAACAATACACTGTATATCTGTAAGTAGACCAATACATTTTCTGCCACTTCCAGTCAACCCACTCCATTCTCTGGTTGGCTGCATGAGAAACACCTTGCATTCTGAAACAGCTATAGTTAGACTTATAAAAATGAATATGTGATGTTTTATGATGGACAACAGGGTGTCTAAAAATAAATATTCGGATAATCAAAACGCAAACACAAGAGCAGGAGACCTGAAAGAGGTAAAAAGGCATCATAAGAAAAAACGCAATTGAGAGAGTGTGCGAAACATTAAAAAATCGTGTTCTGAACGATAGGAGCTTGTGCTTCAACGCCACCAACACCGGGCTACTGTAATATACTAGTAAATGTGTCACATCGCGAATTTTACAGATCAGGTTACAATGATTCATTATATCAACACCACACCAAAATATAGGTTGGCTCAAAGGTCAGTTCTCTGGTTAGTAAAATGTACGATAAAATACATTTGAAATTCCTTTATTACTTCTTGGATTTACAAAAAACTATTCGAAATGAGATTCTTTATGTTCAGTGCACAACTCACAACGCTGAAATTGATTGGCCGATTTAAATCTGAACATTCCCGTTAATAAGAGAGTACGGTTTAGCGTAAATGACTTTTGGGGCATTCTGTATTACGGGGCAAGTTGCTTCTCACTTGTATTCGGGAGATGTCTGGTTTGAATCTCCGTCGGACCTCATCTTGAGACGTGTCGTGTCATTCGCCAGTCCCTCCGAGGAAATGTTGGGACGGCACATCAAATCACACCACGGTAACTTTTTCCACAACCCTTCTAATTCCTTGGTCACTGATCATCTGACATTCAATACTGCCAGCGTTCTGAAGACACCACGAAAAAATAAATGCTACCACAATTTTTCGCGATGTAATTTCCTAAACGAAATTACTTAAAATGCTGAAGGCGTCTGAACAGTGGCATGAGGATCATACTGAATTCAAAGAAATTCTGCAAGTTTACCCATACATGACTCAGGGGAACTGCGGTCAAAGAACGAGCAACCAGGTAACACGGCTCTAAACAGGAGAACATGGCAAGTAAACGAAGAGAAGAAGGAACAAAATAGGAACAAGAAAATGTGGGCAGAACAGAAGAATTGTGGAGCATAAAGAGAAATGAAGAAGGAAAAACAATGAAACCAAATAAAATGAAACGAAAAATAGAAGATAACTAAAAGGAAGGGCCGAAGTACAAGAAAGAAAAAAGAACAACGTCATTTCATATGCAAAGGGAAAAGGGCATGAGATGGCTACAAAAAGGAATGGCATTTCCAGCTAACAGATCATTTCAAACTGTGCCAAAGTTCAAATATTTAGAAACGTCAGTAACTAATCAAAATTACGAGGAGATTCAATTTCGGGCAATGACTGCTTACAGTCAGGTTCGCATCCTCCCGCTATCTACAGACGTAAAGATTACAATATAAGGTAAAGCTGTTAACCTCCGGGGAAGAATCCCCCGCTGCGCACTGGATATGAGGCTGGGTGGCCCCAGAGCCGGTATGGACGACATAAAGAAGTCTTGCCCCCACCGGAACTTGAACTCCGATCACTTGGTCGTCCAGCCCGTAGGCAGTCGCTATACCGGCTCCAATATTGCAATATACACAACAATCGTGCCTTCTGTTTTGTATGGATGTGAAACTTCGTCCTTCATATTAACGGAAAAACTCAGAAGGCGGGTATTCCTAAACAGGGTGCTGAGAGGAATATTTGGACACACGATAGATGAAGTAATAGGAGGCTGCAGAAAACTTCATGAGGAGCTCCACTGTCTGGAATCCTCGTCTGGTTACGTTACAATGATCAAATCACGGAGGACGAGAGGCGAAGAGAATGCTGCATGAATACGAGAAAAGCGCATACAAAGTTTCGATAGGAAACGTTAAGGAAACAAAGTAGATGGACGGAAGGTGCAGATTGGATTATTCTGACTCAGGCTAGGAACCTGTGGAGGCTATAGTCAATGTGGCAATGAACCTTCCAGTTTCATAAAATGCTTTAACTAGCCGAGAAACTACCTAAGCTTCTCAACAACGTTTTCGGCATAAATTACAGTGATACCGTCTGTGCAAAATAAACGCAAAAGAGTCCGGAGCACACAACGCAGCAGACGCAACACCTTAATCCGCTTTTGCACTGCCGGCTCGCAGTCTATTAGAACGAATTCGTTTATTTCACTTTATTTCCCTGCTTCGGTTCCCTCCCTCCTGTTTGTTCTGATGCCTCTGGGGAATCAGGACATGGAAATTGAAAAAAGGAAAAAAAGGGGGGGGGAGCTCAGGCAGGGATCGCCTCAGACTGACTCGTTTTCTAGCGCAGAAATCGAAACATCAATGCTCTTGCCCATTTCAGGACGGTTCCCACCAGGGTCCGGATGCCTCGTCCTTAACTAACTCCATGTAGCCGACTTCTTGAACAGCCACCAGTTGCTCAGCTACTCAAGAATTCCCCAGCTGTGTTCACAAAGAGTCCATCGCTGGTCCATATCCTGAGTCAGATTAATCCAGTCCATCCACTTTCTCTGAGACCCATTTTAATATTATTCTCCCAGCCATGTCTAGGTATTC
This sequence comes from Cryptotermes secundus, assembly GCF_002891405.2. Taxonomy (NCBI): domain Eukaryota; kingdom Metazoa; phylum Arthropoda; class Insecta; order Blattodea; family Kalotermitidae; genus Cryptotermes; species Cryptotermes secundus. Next base: position 302,155 of record NW_019731276.1, on the reverse strand, counting down.
CTAGTAGTATCTTTGGTTAAGTCACAAAATGCGAACATGTTCGTCAGTATCTTATGCGTGGAAACATTTTGATCAATCACGATTTCTATAATTCTAAATAATATTATCTACCTTCATCGTAGAAATCTTCTTAAAAGAAAAAATGGTATTTAGCTACTCAGGAAATTATCTGCATATAAGGAAACAGAAGGTTCTTAACAAAAGCCATATAAACCCCCATTCTGAGTTAGGTAAAACCAGTACAAATCTTCTCACCTGATTTTTACAATCCCTTTTTAATATTAATCTCTCTTGTTTCCAGCCCCCTTCCAAAAGTTCACAGCACTTTTTTCACGTGTCTCAGTATCAAGACTGTAGAATGTTAACAGCGATTGAAGTGAATTCTCGTATTTGTGCATTTTCACGTCTTGACATTTAGTCTAACAACTTCACATGCCATGCGGCAGCGAATGAAACTTCAGGCAGTATCGCCGTTAATTCAGCCCAGATTCGAACCAGATACATCCTAAATACAAACACAGAGCGTTGCCGTTATACTAATTCACTCGACTTTACGTTGTAACAAACACCGAAATATATGTGTAATGCAATACACAATATAAGAAGAGCATGAATTTGTTAAAAACGCAGAATTCTTGAGTTACATTTCATTCATGCCACACTAGTGCGGCGAGAGAGACAGAGGCACTATTGAATACTAATCAGGGGCAGGAGTCACATGGCGCGCGCACCGAAGTTCTGACGGTCATCATAATATAAACCTCATTTGTGCCTTAAAGTTTCTGGCCATGGAAACGCACCACCAAAAGCTTATCTAAAAATCCCTACCCAATCTTCGGGAAACAAAATGTAAACTTACATATTGTGTTAACATGCCATGATAAAAAGAAAAAAATGCGCACGTGTACAGCTACTGGCATCTTGTATCTGCTTATGAAACTACACTGATATCATGCACGTGACGTAACGTGACCACAGAAAGACGGCTATGTGTATCACAAAGTAAGATGTCCGTATTAAGATCTGACAGCTCCAGGAATCACACTGGCATTAACCTCTGCACACATAAGGCTACATTTTGAGTCAATTCTTTTGAAGTCGTGGGTCGCGGATCAAGGACGAAATATTCTGTGGCCTTTCAAAAGTCTAAGGCAAGCGGCTGGCTACGTCACCTTGCTACACATGCAATTATAATAGTAAAAGCACTGGCATCGTACATATTCTGCAGCTACTCAAGAATTTCCCAGCATTTTATGGAACCCGAAGGTTCATCACCGTGTTCACAAGAGCCCTCCACTGGTACCTATCCTGAGCCAGATCTATCCAATACATACCTTCCCATCCTATCTCTCTAAGATATATTCTAATATTGTCCACCCACCTACGCCTCGGACTTCCCTGTGGTCTCTTTCCTTCTGGCTTTCCAACCAATATCCTATACGCATTCCTCGGATCCCCCATTCGTGCTACATGACCTGCCCACCTCACCCTCCTTGACTTGATCATTCTAATTATACTTGCAGAAGAGTACAAGTTATGAAGCTCAGTTTTGTATGCAGTTTTCTCCAACCTCCTGTAACTTCATCTCCCTTCGGTCCAAATATTCTCCTCAACACCCTGTTCTCAAACACCCTCAGTCTATGTTCCTCCCTTAATGTCAGAGACCAAGTCCATGCTTTAAGGGGCATCCAGCATGTGGTAATTACTCAGAACATAGTGCTGTTATACTTCACTATATTTATACCTCCCAAAGCACATACGGAAGTGTTTGCCATAAACAGTCCTGACTCTTCATTTAACCTTACCTCACCAGCTCGGTAACGAACTCAGCCTGCTCTAGTCCCATCGCGATCACTTTCGTGTAACCTGTGGAGCAGTTAACCGTCACCTGACAACGGACTGCATGGAGCTCCCCTGTCAGCAAGATTACAATATCCAGCGCAACATGGACTCCAATTTGTACAGAACGTTGTATCGCCGGGGGATAAAACGGTCGGAGTGCGAAACTGACTACTCGCTTCCATTTAATGCAGAAGGCTTCTCCTGACCATTTGCGTGTTCGGGGCTTGGTGACAAGCACGGTGGGCTACTTTGGGTTTTCTAAATCCTCTGGTATGCTGAAACATGTAGCGTCTTTAGCTTCATTACAACGGGTTTAGTACAGACCGCGAAACCAGTTACCTGCTATACACTTCAGCTCCACAGATGTAGGCATCTAACAGTGACGTCTTACAGTCCAGTATAAAACTTGAAGAGTAGTTAAAATTTAATAGAATGAAGAAAAGTTTACAGAGCGCTTCTGCTGTCAAAACTGTCACACTGTCTCCAGATTGCAAGAGTTCATATTTGTGCCAAAAACTGAATTATTCATCAGCAAGTTACTGACTGCAGATCACAGTGGCCGCAAGGTCTAAGGCATCAGACGTCTTCGCGCACTCGAATACTGGGATCCAGGGTTTAAATCCCACTCAAGGCACCGATGTCTGTGTGTGTTGTCCTGTGTGTAGGTAGCAGCTTGCGACCGGCTGATCACATGTCCAAGGAGTGCTATGGACTGTCTTAGATTAAGAAACTGAAGTGAAACGAAGTGTTTCACAGATGCCCTATGTTCCAAGTGGAAGCAAGAGATACAGAAGAAGACGAAGAAGATACTGATTACTAAGCATCGACTTACGCGAATATTTTGTTGCACACTAATTCGTGGTCAGGGGTATGTCTGGCATATACGTTTCGGGAACTAGCTGTTTCCAGCATCAGGTGTAATTTTGTAAACGTTCGTACTCAAATAGGCCCATCAGAAGTAACTGGTCTCGACCACTGGCCCAATATTCGTACAATAAAGCGACCACTGTCATAAACGTTTGGAGTATCATAATGCAGCTTCCAGACCCGTTACTAGGTAGTGACCGCGAAACAAGGTTTCCACGGCAACGAGTTCACGCGCAACAATAGACGAACTGTTGATGTTTCCTATGCGGTCCGTGCAGTGTCCAAGTAAAGTAAAGTAAAGTAAAGTCACTAAAGTAACCAGGCGTTCAACGTATTCTAACATTTCCGCACCAATGGCGGTAAGCAGAATTTCGTCTCGGTAGAAATGGAGTTGCGGAAGCCTCGCAACCAATGAAGGGTTCGTGCTGAATGAAACCCCGTCAACTTCTGTCACAGAATTCTGAAACACAACTAAATGTTAAAACCTGACTACAAGAGATCATGAGACGACGATGCAGCTTAAACAGAATAGCGTTGGGCGGCACTTATCTGATATAGCAAAGGAACTTCTAGTGACCTCCTGAACAAGCCAGCCACTCCGTGCTTCTACTCATGCCTACAACCCTTACAGGCCTCGAAGCATACCACCAGGACAGCAGTTGAACATGAAGATGAAGGCAGAGGACGAAGATAAGAACGAGTAACAAAATGTAGAGAGTAGCATAAAGATAAGGACGAAATGAAGAGGAGGAAGATAAGAAAACAGACTTTACAGCGTATACTGTTCACTCCACAAAACTGACTGCGACCCGAGTTCAACGCCTGAGGAAACCTCTTGTTAGAACACAAGCTAATAATCCCTTAATGCAGGAAGTAAAATTTAAACGAACTGTGTACCCTCGGTTTTGAATGCCGTGAAGGAGAGAAATTTCCATCGCGCCTTTATCTAATCCAACTATTTGTATTTATATCTTTACGCAAAACATAATCTGTTTAACGGTTTCCATGACAGCGTGAGACAGCCACGTGATGGCGAACTACACCTGCTTATCTAAAGTTATCATAATGCATAACAACTATTTTCGTGAGGCGTGATTACTTGTGCAATTTGGACCCATATAACCTGTTGACAACACGATAAAATGTACGTCCTCTTTTCTAACCCAAGAACCAGAACCACAATAATTCGAAGAACTTCACGGATTCGACAAAAATTATGACATGTCCTAAAGCCTATTTACGCTACGAACCAAGGTACGTCATACCTCGTATAATAAGCCTGAGGGAGCCCGGTGTAAGTATGTTTGAATTTACCACTGCCGTATAAATGCAGAAAAGGACGTTAAAAATAGAACGTAGTAACTTTACAACGATGATGTAACAGATACGCCACTGACGATGTTGCATCCTTGTTCCTATAGCACTTGGAGTACACAACTGCAAGGCTAATAGCGTACGTTTAGTGATTTGGTAACCGCGTCATCCTACCTGCAAGGTAGATTAAAATATTTTACGAGTTCACATCACATTACGAAACAAATAGAATCATGACGTTTAAAACCATCTCGCAATTCCATTAACACGGTTCGTTTTTGTCCCGTAATTTGATGTTATCTCGGTCAATATTGTAACGAGTACAGCCGTTGCTATGAAACAGACAAATCAACAGACACCCATTGCTAGGCAACGGCTGGGTAAACATGTTTTCGCTGCAACGAATACGAAAGCAACATTCAAAGTAATGTTGGGTTCTAAGGATGAAAACGGTGTTTTCTGCTGGGTAAGACCCCAAGGTTATATAATGAGGATCCCAGATCAGCTGAGACATAATTGAGTCTCCTCAGGCGGCAGTCTAAGATGATCAAGAAGAGATAAGTCAGTTGAGTTCCGAGACGCCAGGATGTCAGCTAAGGAGCAGAGGAATTCGAGAGAGGAGTTAAACTGAGGCACCAGAATTATTTGATGCAGTTCAGTAGATCTGAAACTCTGGCTGTGAAGAGAAGTCTTCGTATGTGCTACAGTACCGCGATATTTAGAGGGCGTAATTCAATGAGACGGTTGTAGTTCCTGTGTTAAAATCCGTTGCCAGGAAACGGATAGTGGAGACTGTAATAGACTGAGGACACTAGTGGTTGCAGCAGTGAGCTCTAGAGTGCGGCGATTAGCGGTAGCGCTGCACTACTTGTAATTACGAGACGAGTGTGTAAGTGCAATATATCCAAATATCCAATCACAACCCCGTCTAATAGTCACCCCTACATGTGACTATACTCGTCACACAGGAATCCGAAAACATATTCTTATTCTTTGGGTACAAATATGTATAATGTGCGGCTGCGTCACTCTTAACATCAACTTCTAATGATGGAGACCGTCTCCTAACCAGTGGGCACTAACTCCACCTTAGCACGCATCATCGCCCGAATGCTCCATGTTCGGCACTTCAGATCTGTGGAGAATTTTCTCAGACGTAAGCCTTATAAGCCCAAGCCATCAGGAATAAGCCCTCCTTCTTCATTACTACCCTATTATTTCTCGTTCTCCTTTTCCTTGCTAGCCATTTTCTCAATTATCCTACATCCTTCCCCTTCATTTCCTCTTTCTCCACACTGTTCCGTCGTATGTCTCTTCAATGCCTAGACCTGTACAACTGAGCGTTCAGAATCAGAATTGGGTAACAGACGCGACCTCCCCATAATTTTTTAGTACTCTGTGCAAAAGATCGCACTAAAGCTATACACACAACGAAAACTGCACAAATTGCACATCGGGGGAGGAACAGTTCCAAATAACTTATACCTCTATTTGGTTTTTTTATTGCTAGTGAGGTGGGACTGAGTCCCTTGCACTGCGGTCACTTCTGGCCTATTGTTCCAGCCTCAGATGATAGGTGAGGATGATTGCGGAGCAATTGGTGGAATGAAGATTGGCAGGGGAAACCGAAGTGCTCGGAGAAATCCTGCCCCAGTGCCACTTTGTCCACCACAAATCCCACTTGACCAGACCCGGGATCGAACCCGGACCGCCGCGGTGGGAAGCCAGCGACTAACCGCTTGAGCTATGGCGCGGCCCCACCTCTACTTGGTTACTTTACGAACACAGCAACAGAATCCGACGTAACTGCCCAAGGAGGGATTCGAACACACGCCAAATTGCCGACAGGAAGACTGTAACGGATCCAGGAGATTTCTGATTGGCTGGTATGGCGAGCACCTGGTGTTCCTCTTGCCAGCTGGCCGGCCCCAATGTTGCCACATTTCATGTTTTGTTTTTGTGTCGAGAAAAGGTCAGTAACTTGTCCGACATTTTGACGCCGAAACTCTTACCTGTAGGTAAGAATGGTACATGTCACTTTACCAGTGCCCCTATAAGGAGATGAGACAAAAGAGCATTATGCTTATACATCTACTTTTCAATCGGAAAATGATGATGTTTGAAGTTTCAGTTGTAAGGGAAAACGACGTATTTGTTGCACATGCACAATGCAGAGAACGCGTATGGGTGTGTCAACAAAACTCCATACATTCTAAATCTGGTCAGTCTGACACTCCGGTCTCCTTAACACCGGGGAATGACCAACTGGTAACCACTGGACGGATGACTGGATGGGCCCCAGTAACCTTTGCCAGTACCAAACCCCAGCTCTCCAGACTAATAACCTTACTGTCTGAGCTACTACAACGTACACTCTCAGATAGTGACTGCTTCCGCAAACAACACTGCTAGGTTCATCTTTGTAATGGTGATGCTTTGCTTCCTGCAATGCAGAAAATACATCTGTACAAGTTATTTGGAGAAAATTCAAGCTTCAAAAGGTTAACTGCGTGTCGAGCAGAAGGAAAAATCTTCTTATTGGATGAATTATGAAACCTGATAAAGGAAACAGCCGCGGGCGACTTTAAGGTGTTGTTACAGCATCTGCCTCGAGATGATGGGAAAAATTAACAGAAACCTGCCGAAAAATATCCCCTTTCCACGCTCCAGGATCAAACTCAAGCCACTCCTCCCAGAAACGGTAGGCTGGGAAGTACACACAATTGCCTGGGTACCATGCTCATCGCAGTCACCATACAACCACACCAGATATACCGTAACGTATTTAAACCTACCCAACCTACTTACAAAATATGTATTTTAATGTTATCCTGAGACATACGCCAGGATTTCGAAATCGGGTGCTTTCCACGCACTTCATACAAAATATGCATTATGACACAAACAGAAATTATGCGCAGGCGAACACTGAGCCAGTAAACACAGAATGCAAAGAGAGCCGCAGCAATATCCTAGTAGCTGCAGGGGGAAGACATCTACTGTTTCAATTAAACCACAAGAAACTCCGACAGAAAGAAAAGTGTCCACTACTCGCTCCGGTTTCGAATCCGACAGGCACCTCCGGCACGGTCCTGGGGCTCACGCCGTTCCTACCTGCCAAAAGGGGTTAAACACAACAGCGCCCGTAATTGTAAGCATTGCCTCTACCGGAACTCCATAAACTGCTGTTAGTTGCTCAGCTGACGACGAAAGAAAATCCCGGTCTTACGAGTAAAAGACCGAAGGTCACAGACACCCACACATGAACACTATCCTGTACACACCTAGATATCCAATTTCAAATATATTTTAATACTATCCTACCATCTAGGTCTAGGTCTCGCAAGTGGTTTTCCGATTCAAATTATTTATCTCGTTACTTTGTCCTCTCTTACTTCCAACGGCCTCTTCTGCAACCAGTTCCCAAACATTTCGGAGCCCTTCTTGAGAAGCCGCCAACGGTGCAGTTACTCAAGAACTTCCCAGCATTTTATGGAACCCGAAGGTTCATTATCGTGTTCACAAGAGCCCTCCACTGGTATCAATACTGAACCATATCAATTCAATCCATACCATCCCATTCTATCTCTCCAAGATCAATTTTAATGTTGTCCGTTCACTTACATCTTGATCTTCCACACAGCATGGTGGAGCTACACCTCCACCCTTCCATGTCTTCACGGCACAGCACTTAATTAAGCACATGGGGCAACTTTAACTGTACTTTTATTCCAACGACTAAATTACTCAAGGAACAAGTCTCGACATCTGTAACAATGTTGGCTGATAATTCTCTCACAATTTTGGGGACGTGGCTATTATACGGAGTCCAGATTGGTAAATCCATTTATTGACCACTGATACACACCAACTGGAACCAGAAGTAATACAGCGCTACCGCTGATCTACACACTTTACAGTTCACCGAACACATACACTAGGGCTCTCAATCTGCACTAGTCACAGCCTGACAACGGATTCCAACACAGTAATTATACAAGCCCCAATGTAACTGCAGTACACATTAAGTCGTCTTTCCAGAGCCTAATTCCTTTCCTGCCATTTCTTCTCAATCATTCTACTGCCGTTTCAAGACTCTCCCTCAATTATTCTCCTAGCTGGCCTGAGATCTCCGTTATATAGCCTCGAGGAGGATCCAACAGAAAACGCCGTTTCCATCGTTATAACTCAATACTACCTCAATACTTGGGTTTTCGTTGCAGCGGGAATCTATTTACAGCGTCGCTGTCTAGCTCCGCTATTCCGGCTTTCAGGCGTCATGTCATAATATGAATATTATGTTGATAACTCTGCATTATCTGGGCAAGGACTATATTTGACATACAAGTTCCGGTGATCTAGTGGTCTAGCGGCTACCGTACTAGCCCCGTGTTCAAAATATCCCGGGCTCAATCCTAATCGTCTTCACTGATATTGAAATAAGTAAGCAACAACACATCTCTGGGTATAATGACAAATCAAGGGTACGACCAGACTGCAATGCTGTGTACTTCAGACAAACACGACGCCTTGGAGGAACATACTGTCTCCACCAACAAGGTCGGGGACTAACCCAAGGAAGAAATCAGGGGCTGAACTTGCAGCCTGTTTCTGCCGGCTACTTGCTCAAGGGCCGGGATACCGCAGTTGGTATAGCGACTGGCTAAGGGCTGGATTACCGAGGGGTCGGAGTTCGAGGCCCGATATACTCAAGGATTTTCTCTTCTCCATATCGTCCACACCGACTGAGGCCCACCCAACCTCCTANGTGGGGGGGGGGGGGGGTAAAGCGACGGGGTCGTGAAACTGACCACTCACCTCCAGCTAGTGCCGAGGTCAAGGAAACGTGGGTGTATACATCCACTCTCCAATACGCTACCATGACGTAGTGCTTAATTAGTTAAGCACAGGGACAACTTACCTTACTCGCTCAACCCCCACTCATTAAAACTCATGTCCGTACTAAGCGTCATTGTCGTCAGTATGTACAGACAACTCTAGGGGAATATAGGGGGGTGCGCAAAAGTGGGAATCGTTGAGAAGGGAGGATGGGGCTTCTTTCCGTGGCCTCAGTATATTATACAAATGTTGCTTCATACCACGTCACCTTGCTCTTGCATTATCTGCCCTTCTTCCGGTTATTTATTTCGGGATATGATCTTCACGGGATATACCTGTCTTCTCAAGGATCATTCAACCTGTGGAGATCTCCTGATCATGAGGATGCAACCCACGATGATTCGGGAATGAGGAATGGCTCTTTAAGGCACTGTCACCATATTTAAATACCTGGTTCGAACCTCACTACGAATATGGCTGTGACTGACAATACCAGAGCAAGCACCAGGCAACAGACCGGTGACAAGAATAACTACTTTCTTGTAATGAAGTTCCCCCGCGGCGGTTCTGTGCTAATGTGGAGCCTTTCTGACGCGAAATAATTACAATATTATATTTAAGCATCCTGTTACACTCACACTATATATATGAGACAAACTCCGTCTTAAGTGCAACAACAACACACACAGAGAGAGCCTACACAGAGTAAGTACAAATAAGAGTATAAACATATAAGAATAACATAACATAAGATAGTAATATGAATATTTGTATATTACAGACAATACCTGAACAGCGATAAAACAAGAAGTGGCCGCTGCAGCACTATAGACATAGGGCGTGTACCCCGAGAAATTTTAATTTTTAAAAATTTGGAAAAAGAAAAAGAACAGAAAATTTATAGACATTTTAATTTGAATTGAAGTTTTAAAAAAGTGCCAATCTTAGAAATCAAATTGACGCGTGTAAGTTAACAAAGATTTCATACATACATACATACATACATACATACTTGTGATTTTAAATGTTAAACTACGGGCAGTGTAGCAGCTACGTAAGAATACACACCTGATGATGGCCATTTAGGGCCGAAACATGTAGTGTGGAGAAATGGAATAAGAAAGAACTACAATTAAATTGTTGCACTTAAGACGGAGTTTGTCTCATATATATTGCGAAATAATTAGCCATTGAGGTACATTTTGCATTTGAGGTTCTCAGAGGCGACTATGAAGAATACGGTCTTCTGGCTTGTAACGCCGTGTAGTCTGGAGAGACCCCGACATCATGCCGTGAAGACGTATGGGGGAATGGATTTACAGCTCCACTTTTGTTGACGTCGGGATTAAATGCAGGTAAGCGTCCAGCTTCACGCCCAGACTGTTTTATCCCCAGATAAACAAGCACCAGTACACATTGGAGAGGAGGTAGGGTGGGACTCAGAGCCGGTCTGGATGCTGCCGATAAAAGCTGGACCTCTTGCCCCTACCGGAAATCGAATACCGGCCGTCCAGCACACAGCTCACTGCTATACCGAACGAGCTATTGTGGCTCCTCGATTCGGAGGAACGTGCTTCAGGGTTGACGAGTAAGCCACAGAAGTAGATGGCAAACTCTCTGCGAACTACCCGGCGTTACAGCCAACGCAGTGACATCCTGCGAGGCCAACTCTCGAAACGTCTGCACACCAATGTAAAAGTTCGTATTAATATGAAGAAACATGGGGAAGAGAATTTGGCCCTGAAGGGAAACCACTACACCGTGTCTTTAGTAGAATAAACACAGGCTCCTGCCAGCAGCGTTGTGCTCTCAGCCGTCATGGCGCGTTCGCTTCACCCGAGTCGAATGGTCAGCGATTCTCGGTAGCAGGGGGTTCAGGAATCGATTCTCGGAATGTAGACAGGCTATGAAGAGATGTTCATGTTATCCTCAACCCCTCCAGAAATCCGTTCAAATGCCCGGCAGACGTCAGGGGGGAGGCTACCCATTCATGAACAATGTCAATCTTGTTTTGGTACCGTTATCAGCGTCCTCGTTCATCTGCCATTCGACCTCTGCCCATTACACAAGCACGCCATATCCTTATAGAAAGTCACTGCAAATCTGCAGGTTCCAGGCCGTGTTAATGACTGTTCTGTTTGTATTTTTAAGTAGGTATTGCAATTTGATTTGTTCCATTCTGCTCCGTCACACTAACAAGTTAAACAGTTCCGTTTACTGTGACTGGCCACACGGAACCGTTTAACTTTTCATTATTAGTAATGCAAGTTTTTTTTTCATTGGCGCTAGAGCCCTCATTTGGGCCTAGGCCTACCTCCATGAAACTCTCCGTTTCTCTTCGGTTTGCTAGATCTTAGACATTCGGTAGCACTCCTTGGGCGGGTGATCTGCTCGTCGCAAGGCCTCTACCTGTACACAAACACAGAAAAACGCACACAAACATCCATGCCGTGGGTGAGATTCGAACCCACGATCCCGGCTTCCGAGTGGGCGAAGACAGTGCATGCCCTAGACCGCTCGGCTACCGTGCCATGCTCAGTAATCCTCTTGTTGCCTGCAAATGTGTACTACATAAAACTATAGTATTAATATTCTATTATTATTATCATCTTATGTATTACGTTCATATTTCTGGGAAAATCATGTTAGTAATATACTCGTATGGATGCTGAGTACGTGACACGTCAGATATAACCTAAACATGTTTTTACGCACCGTCATCATGTCTGTAACTACTAACATGCAAACAATATTTCATACATAAATTGTAGGTTGGGTATATACTCGTGTCTTTATGTGAGATCAAATATTTCTGGCCTCAACTGCTCATGAGTCATCGCTGACAATATTCGAACTGCCGTCATACTGTTGTTTCATAATTACTGAAATATCGCCTTAAATTTACAATACTTCTCCACACATAATTTCAGGAACCCTGCAGTAGGCCTACAAGCTGATCCGTCGGCCACGATACTGACGCAGGAAGCAAAAAAAAAGGTTAGGATAATCTAATGGCATAACGATCATGCCGAATTTTGCGAAAAGCCGTGAACAGCTTCGCAGAAGAAAGCAAGGAAACGACACGATAAACCTGTAGGCCTGTTAAATTCTCGGTCCGGGGCCCGTCTATCCTGTCCACATGCCTTTACCCATTGATTTTTTTTTAGTTTCTCCAGATAAATCTGCTGGTGTTAATGAAACAGAGCTACGTAAAAGATTTGACAAAATGAGATGTACTCGTATGCATCATAAAATTCTATTCTTAACACAAAACACGGAAAGACAAGCATTTAAAACTCTACGAAACAACGGCACTGCCAATGCCTGATATACTCACTCACTCATGGGGCCGAGCCCTTCTTGAGAAACCGCCAATTGTGCAGCTACTCAAGATGAAACACGACGGTTCATTACCGTACTCACAAGAGCCCTCCACCGGTCCCTGTCCTAAGCCAGATCGATCCTGCCCATACCACCTCATACTATCTCTTTAAGATCCATTTCAATATTGTCCCCCAACCTGCGTCTTGGTTGTCCAATTGGTCTCTTTCCTTCTGGCTGTCCCACCAATATCCTATACGTATTCCTCTTCTCCCCCATTCGTGCTACATGCCCATCCCAATGCCTAACGTATGGCAGTGAAATATGGACTCTCAGAAGGACAGATGAAAGACGGCTGGAAGCGGCAAGGCCACGGCTTCTGCGTTATGTAGCAGGTTACGCTCTACGGGACAAAAGGAGAGACGAAATACGAAATGAAGAACCTGGACAAACAAATACACGAAAGAGAGAAAAACTGGCTGGAACATCCACAGAGAAAGCCATCAGAAGGAGCTCCCAAGAAACTTCTGCATTATCAACCGATAGGAAGACGTGATCCAAACATCAAGAAGATGGTTAGATGGCTCGATATTTGCGGATGGGACGGGATAACAAGGTCAGCCCTTGTAGACGATGGTGACAAAGTTCTCCTTATTAAACTAATGAAATACTAGCCAAGATATGTCTCTACGCTTAATACTTACAGTACAAGAAAAAAAAACTCCGCGGCCTGTAGTCCACAAGCGAACTATACCGGAGCTACCGCCGTTTGCCGGCGAAGTTAGTGCCAGCTTTAGGGGACAGAGTGTCACGTGGTCAGCGCAACGGATCCCCACGGCCGTTAACCTCGGTTTTCTAGACCGCAGTCGCTATTTCCTTGAAATAGCTGCTCAGTTGTCGTCACTAGGCTGAGTGGACCCCGTTCAACACCCACCACTTCTCACAAAATCTGGAATTGTTGGGAATCGAACCCGGGACCTCTTGATATGTAGCCAGGAATTCTGACCACTATACCACAGAGGCGGTCACTTTCAGTACCACAATGAAATAATATATTAAATGCATTACTGCATGAACATCTAAGTTGTTTCTTTGTTCTCGAAAATTTGCGTTTTGTGACTTAAACCTCTTTCCCGTTAACACCACAGAGCTGTAGGGATAACAGACCTGCCTTGAATAGAATACGGCCGTTTTTTTTTACATCAGCATTCACCACTATCCCTGCTTCATATGCGGATGAACCTGTGTTCGAATATCGGTTTCGAAACAGGATATCCAGATAGCCCTAATACTTTAACTCGGGTATGCCAAGCAAATGCTGAGGTAACACATGAAGCCGTGCTAGGGCCGTTTCAACAAGCACCGAACCAATCGACGTTGAATAATCTAATCGTTTAAAACTCATCGAAATAACAGAAGAATCAATCACAATTTTCTTAGTCGTCAAGGTCAGTGGGCGTCCTTTGAGAATCTTCCCGTTCGATGGTTAGAATTTGTGTTTCGTAGAAAACACTTTTCCTTGGTTAAATCGTTTAAAAAATGTGATGCGTGTTATATTTGTGAGTATAACAAATGCATATAGATGCTGCATATCAGTTTTACTTCATATAATATAAACTGATTTTAAATATGCAAATGAGAATGTTATTTTAAAAAATTCTTGAAAGTGTTTCGAATTGTCAAACTAACTTGCAGTTTCATCCACACACATACGAAGAATGCTCCTTCCTTTGGTGCCAGTGCAACAACTTTCTCATTAACTGTGCGCAACTGATAACTTAAAAGAATGACGCAATCGAACAGAAGGTTTACAAAGTTCGCGGCAATTAACAGTTAGCTCATCAAGCAGCATTACAATAGCTGGTAATGCATACAAAACACGGTAGCTGTTTCCGTAACAGCAGCAATAATTCGGTATTTTGGGCACGTAACATGTTATCGAGATATGCATTACAAACGGCCCGTGTTCTAAAAAACCTATCACCCACCAATACAAACATACCATATATTTAGTACACAGCTCAGAGCATATAAACGAGGGATACTCAACGGTTATGGACGAGGGACTCAGTTCTGCGAAGGTTCACGGACCAACACGTGGTATCTGTACTTCTGGATGAAACTCAGACAGGCGCGGCAGTGTAAGCCTGACAATACACGGACTTCTAGGATTTGGGGTTCTCACAGCGGTGGGATGTAACGCCTTGTAGTCCGCTGAAAGTCTGGGGAACATAGCGCCTCCATCTTCAGGGTATAATAAGCAGAGCAAGATACCAGCGTGGCAAGCTGCTTGCACCTGCTTTCATGCTGGCATCTTGCTCGGATTATTCGACTCTAAAGATGGATATCTTCCCCGAAACGTCGGCTGACTTTCAACGGACTACACGGCATTATATCCCTGAAGACAGTACTATTCAATGCGCGTACTTCTTCACGATGGACACGGCTCTGCATACAACGAACCGACGACTGTAAAATACGGGATGAGAAATTCTGCACGCTACTCGTACCGCTAAACCGCTCACCACTGCTATAATGACACTAAAACACTTACATTGTATCACTGTGCTTGCAGTGCTGTTTTACGTTATCACCTAACTGGTTGGTGTTCAACTTCGAGGGGATAAGCTACACGTATGAACTTCGTGTGAACCGCGAATCCTTGGCCTAGCAAGAAGCTAGCTCTCTGCCGCTACCTGTCCAGCGTGTCCATGTTCACTGCATACTTTTCGTGCGAAGTGATCTTCAGGAAACTCGGAATGCGGAAGCATCTTCTACCCTGCACATAATGTTTCCATCGGAAAACTCGGTATACTGATTATACATAGACATCTTCCACCCTGCACGTGTTCCATCGGAAAACTCGGTATACTGATTATACATAGACATCTTCCACCCTGCACGTGTTCCATCGGAAAACTCTGTATACTGATTATACACAGACATCTTCCACCCTGCACGTGTTCCATCGGAAAACTCGGTATACTGATTACACATCGGCCTCTCCAGCCTTGAGCATAATGTTTCCATCGCTCTCTCCTTATTAATTACAACGCGAGAGGCGAGTGAAAGTTTGATGTGTCGAAGTGCGACACAACCGTCTGAGAGACGCTACTACACATACGCCAGCACGCCTGTGTGTGATCTGACTGTGTGTCTGCGTTATGTCGCTCTCACATCAGTGATTTTCACGTACTTACACTGACGGCAAGTTTGTGTTCGGAAATTGTCATGTGACGGATAAAGATGCAATTCCCTGCTTTAACGGAGAGAGGAGAAAATGTGAAAAAAGGTAATGAGACGGATAAGGAAGAGAAACAATGAGACTGAAACATGAAGAAACTAAAGGCCCGACAAATTTCAAAGGGTTTCTTCCACCAGCAGAAATCTGTCGTCGGAAAAAAAAACAATCACGCTACATAAAGGCCGAAGACGTGTTTCCTTTTACTTCCTTTTTCTTAAACAGCATACTGTTTCAGAAGAAAAACTAAACATTTCCATGACACTTGCTGGCCTATTACTTATCATTTATTATTTCTTTGTACGATGAGTGACTTTTTCGATATTTCGTGAGTTGGATCTCAGGGTTTAAAAGGAAGCCAAGCAAACAGTTATTCGTCTTCGACATATTTCGAGTAGAGTACATAGCGTCATACCAAAGAAAACACCATCTTGAGTATTTCCAACGAGCATTCTTTTAATATCGTCCAGCTGCTACTGCATTTCGTTTCTCTCTGAAAATATGTATTATGTAGCCTCAATTTAATGTTGGCAGCACTGTCCTATACTACCCATCGGATGAATAGCTTACCTTCGGGTTTAAAGTCTCCAGTGATACTACGACGAATCCAACTTTCGGGATGATGCTCACATCGGAACTGGGCAAATACTGCATACAGACGGGCACACAAGTAAGAAATATACCGGCATCTCGGAGACAAAAGCGAACACATAGCCGGTAGGTGCGAGTAGAGACCAGACACCGAGTTTATGGAATGGACACTCAGGCGAAACAGTACACAACAGATACGTAGAGCAAGAGTTCCGGGTTCGTACCTCCGTGAATTGAGTAGGCCAAATGTAACAGCCAGTGTTGCACACCAATGAGCCTTGTGAAACAGAACAGCTGCGGACAGTTTTGGGGAGGGGAAATAGAGATATCATGGGGGTTAGTGCAATGGTTTATTATAATGCGTGGCAGTAGAGGGGTTGCATACATTACTGCATTGCATAATGGTGTACCGCACCCACTGAGGACCGCACGTCAAACTTTAAGCTAACCAATGTTCACTGCTAATTGGCTATAACAGACCGGCTTTGATTTTAACCTTGGCCGTTATGTATTGCCCGGATCACCCTAATTGTAGAGCTCTGTTCTCTGCAGTCCTACAAGTGCACGCATGGTAGGGTGCTAGGAAAGAGCATAAAAAATGACAGCGTTTTTCCGAGTTGTATTTCGTGTACCACAAGTTTTCAACATCTTCCGACTTACTCCGGTAAAATTTGCAATGAACATAAAAAAAAGGTAAAGCTATCCCTGTAACAGACCGATAAGGCCTATAGGGTAGTGAGACGTCGAGGTTCCCACATATTCTCTAGACAATCGGCTCAAAGATGGAGGTATGGTTGTCAGTCTTAAGAGCCGACCGCCCTTTACCCACCAGGAAGATTCCTGGTACTCATTTATGTTGGAGTCTGAGTCGACAACAGGGCCAGAGTGCAGGGGAAGGATTAGATAAATTGATATATCCACCTCATCCGGACTCAAACCCGCGCCCTTCCGGCTTGTAGCATGGTGCCTCAACCAACTACGCTAGCGCGTGGAATGTACAAATCAGTCTACAAATCTACAAGCACATCCGAACACGTTAATTACAATATAAAGTTAACTCGTTTGTGTGGTATTAAAACTGAAGACATGCCATATCACCTAAATGGAAAATTTTTATTTCCTTGGCACTACAGCCCCAGGGGGCCTAGGCCTACCTCCATGAACTTCTCCGTTCACTTCGGTTTATCTAGATCTTACACATACGGTAGGACTCCTAGGGCGAGTGATCAGATCGTCGCAAGGCCTCTACCTGTAAACAAACACAGAAAAACGCACACAAACATCCACGCCCTGAGTGGGATTCGAACCCACGATCCCGGCTTCCGAGCGAGCAAAGACAGTGCATACCTTAGACCGCTCGGCTACCGTGACCGGCACATGAAACATTAGAAAATAAAAATTATCCATGGGAACATACAAAATAATTTCAGTTAATAGAAATATCTTCATAGGATTTCTGAGCTTGTACTCTTCTCCCCCATTTACAGGGGAAAGCATTGGCATCTCGTAAAAATGATAATTTTACACACTGCACACACTACATAAATAAATATATACACATTCACTCACAGATGTCCCACGGAACATCTCCACGAGGACGGTAAATGGGTTATTTTCCATTTAACAAAGTGATAAAATTGGTACGATTATCGACAGTTGTGGACCAGTTGCTGGAAACTGGCGGAAGAAGGAAAAACTGCTAACAAATTGTATCATATCACCGGGCCTATATACGCGAAATATAAATGCTCAGCTAAATTGTCTGTGATGTGAGCGAAGTAGGACCGATGGATTGCCGGCGTAGCCTCCAGTGCCGTGCCCAGTCTGTCCTCTGTGCAGAACAAGGAGACGGGAGCTAAAGCTGCTTCTTGAACATGCTCACCGGCCGTGAGATGTATCCGAAACAACAAGGTCCATCACGTCATTCCTCTGATCGAGGTCACGAAACTGTCAACTAAAACATTGCTCCTATGCTTAACTAATTAAGCAATAACGCCAAGAAAACGCATGGGGGAGTGCATGCATAGATCCACGTATCATTCACATCAACACTAGTTGAAGGGAGCGGTAAGCTTAACGCCCCGGCTGCTTTACTCCCGGTATCAATTGGATAGGAGACTGGGTGAGCACCAAAACGGCTATGGACGAGTTAAAGAGAAACTCTCGCCCCTGCCGGGACTCGAATTCCGACGCCTCGACCGTCCACAGCCCGTAGATCATGGATGATGAAAATCAATCTTCTTGGAATTATTTTCTTCTTTAAATTTTGCTGTCAAATAACCAAAATAAATATTGTTCGTGGGTCATTTTGCGACGTCATGAGCAACAATTTTTTGTAAAGTAACATGCTTTATTAATGACAAACCAAATACACCACCTCAATCTACAGACCTTTCTTTATTTTTCCACATAATCGCCAGTTCTTTGCATACATTTCTCCCAGCATTCTGGCAGATTGAAAATTCTGTAAAATTCCGTTCCAGCCATCCGAAGACACTGACGCACTGCTTTCTGAATTGCCTCCCTTGTCTCAAAACGTTGTCCACGCAGCTGATCCCTCACAAATCCGAAAAGATGGTAGTCGGAGGGTGCCAGATCAGGGCTATAGGATGGGTGTGGAAGAACTCCCCACCCCATCTTTGCAATTGCTTCCAATGTGAGGCGAGCGGCGTGGGGGCGAGCGTTGTCATGCAGGATCATGATGTTTCGTCCCGGGACGTTTATCACGCAATGCACGACGGAGCTTGTGCAGCGTCTGTACATAACGAGCAGCACTGATGGTTTGCCCAGGTTCCAGGAATTCGGCCAGAATAAACCCCTCTGCATCCCAGAAGACCGTGCCCATCACCTGCGCAGCTGATGGCACTGTCTTTGCCTTCTTTTTTGGTGGAGAATGCAAATGGTGCCATTCCATACTCTGCCATTTCATTTCAGGCTTGAAATGGTGAAACCAGCTTTCGTCTCCTGTCACAATACTGTCGCCTTCGTGTCGATATCTCTGCAACAGTTCTGAGGTGATGGCTTTTCGCTGACCTTTGTGGTCTTCAGTCAATAACCGCGGGACGCAAAGAGCACAAACTTTCCTATAGCCCAAGTTTCAATCATCTCCTGTACTACACTGTGCCCTATTCCAAGTTTTCGGGCTATTGTGTCCACAGTCACACGCCTGTCATCTTCAATTATCTCATTCACTCTTTCCTTGTTGCGTTCAGTTGAAGTTGTTCGAGGACGACAGCTCCGAGGCTCATCTTCGATGCTGGTGTTCCCATCTTTAAAATGTTTCCCCCACCTTCGAACACTGCTCGCACCCATGCACACATTTCCATAAGCACGCTGAAGTCTCTGGTGAATTTCTGCAGCAAGGATTTCCTCTTTCACAAGAAATTCGATGACAGCACGCTGGCGAAACGACATATCGTTGTCGGCCATTTTGTTAGGCGTGATACTGGTCACGTGATGCAAGCTATTGACGTCACAAGACACTCAAGGTTAACACAACAGCTGGTTCCACCTACCACCGTACTCTCTTTCGTCTGCTGTTCCCAGGTTGCATGCAAAAAAACGTTGCTCATGACATTCGGTACGACCTACGTACATTAGACCGCGCCGAACGGCAAGATGACTGATGAATGCAGTAGCAGACTGCAGAGGATATGGCAGGAAGGCTTCGTGTGCTAATCGAAGTTCAATCTCACAATCTGTCTGGAGGGTGTGAGGAAAACTGCGAAAAGCCATATTGAGAATAGATGCGAATTATCGAAATATTCACTGAGTGCGAAAGAGTCTGAATGTGTAAGCATTCCTTTCTTCTTATTATTATTCTTCTGAGACTGATTTTTATTACTAGGAAGCAATAAAAGTCCATAACCCACGGGTTTCTCATTCGTTATCAAAAAGAGCAACATAAATTTCATAAAAAATGGGAGTACTCGGGATGAAGGCTGATGAAATGTGACTATAGAAATGATAAAAGTCATCTCTGCCTCTTATATGTATTAGTGCGATGGGTTTACGAAACAGAAGCCAACTGAGGGAAGTTGTACCTGGACTGCATGCTATTAAATTACATGGTTTTCATATTGACGGCCGAACAAAACCAAAGACGCGTATGGAGTACTTGCCCGCATTGGAACATTGATGTGAATTTAATGAGCATGTAGTAAATAATAATACTTTTTGCCCTCCATCCCTCTTTCTTATGGACAGATAGTGATTTCTGTATGATGCCCGGTACGTACGCTTATACCGTGTGAATCAAGCAGTACATTCCATAAGATATGGTATGGGTATCATGCCCTATATTTATACTTCCATAGCGTCAATAATGACAACACGAGGACCGTGCGAATTTGAGGAGGGCCTAAGAGTGGCGTCACTCAATATACCAACTTAAGTTTCCTGCGGTAGGCTGAAAACTGGAGTGCTGTAAATCAAGGAAGCATGGCTTGGAGTTATAGAAGGTTCGGTGCAAACCGCCATAAGTTATCATACATTAAATTGGAGCCGGGATAGCTCAGTCGGTATAGCGACTGCCTACGGGCTAGACGACCGAGGGGTTAGAGTTCGAGTCCCGGTAGTCAAGAATTTTTTCTTCTCCACGTCGTCCAGACCGGCTCTGCGGTCCACCCAACCTCCTATTCAATGAGTACCGGGGGTAAAGCGGCAGGGACGTGAAGCTGGCAACTCACTTCCAGCCAGTGCCGAGGACAAGAAAATGTGGATTTATACATCCTCTCACCCATACGCCTTCATGCAGTAGTGCTTAATTAGTTAAGCACACGGACAACTTTACCTTTTACTATATTAAATTGGTTATTTGAAGTCATAGTTATTGGGTCTGTACCAATCAAAGTATCCTGTAAACATGATGTTTCAGAAAAAAATTTGGCTGTAAATCTACAATTTTTTGACAATTTTCATTTAGACCACTACCGCATAAAACTCGTTAGTTTATTGCTGCAGAAATGAGACTGAAAGTAACACAGGTGTAAATAAGTGTTAATTTCATGAAAAAAAAAATTAAACCAATTCTGCCTTCACCAACCCATATCTAAAAGAACAAGCAACCTTCAGCGGGCTCTTTCTTTCTATGATGAAATAAAAAAGCAACATGGCAGCCGTGAGAAATATCTGGTCAAGTTTCAGTCTGAAGGCGACAAAATCCTAAACAANAGAAAGCAGTCTGCTTTACCGTTTCTCACGGTGTTGTCGCTTGCAGATTTCTTATACTTTTTCTTCTACCCTGAAGATGGGGGCGATACGTTCCTCCGAAACGTCGGTTAACACCACATATACACGGTGCCAAATCCCAGAAGACTGCTTTCTTCAATCTTTCCCTCTCTTTTTAAAGAGTGATCCTGATGACGATATAACATTTTAAAGTTACGTTATGCAACTTTCTGACAAAACAAATTTCTCGGCACGTCGACAGGACTCAGTCGGTACAGCGATGGGCTATGGGTTGGACGGTCGGGGTTTGATTCCCAGAAGAGGCAAGAGCTGTCTTTTCTCCACAGCGTCCAGACCAGCTCTAGGGCCCACGCAGCCCCTTATCCAATATGTACCTGGGGTTCTTTCCTCGGGGATAAAGGACCAGGGAGGCATGAGCAAGAAGCTGACTACTCGCCTCCAACTAGTGCCGAGATCCAGAATGGTGGAGCTAGGCCTCCACTCCACTTAATTATATAAGTACAGCGACAAAACTGTGCACGTTTCACAAGACTTTGTTTCTTCTCTTTCATTTGGAGAAAATGTGTGCCTTCTGTGAACATACCGCACAAAGGGGGAGCAGGCACCACTGTGGTCTAGCAGACTGCAGGACCTATATCCGGTCATGCAAACACAGATCAGCGGCTTAGAAACAGAGTAGCGCTGCTATTAGTCCCACGATTCGAATTTATTGAGTTTATCTCAAACAGTGCTCCGCCGACTGCCTGCCGATATTGCGAACCCGTGCTCGCTCGATAAGAGTCTTCATCGTCAGCACTGCTGATCACTTATCACTGACCTCCAAGAGGCAGATAATATCGACGTTCGAATCTCTACTTCCAAGACCACGGATTCGAAGTTAACAGGAAGCGTACGAAATTAACATATCCGTAGGTTTTGCCAATTCCAGGTGAAGTCCGCAACACACCAGGGCAACAGCTTTCCAGTGCTCACGTAGTAACACCACCCGGCATTAATCCTCACGTAGCCAGTCCTTAGTAAGTCTGAAATTATTTACTTTATTTAAAGTTTATCGTTCTCGATAAGAATTAAACAAGCTTCCGTTAACCGGAATATAAAGGTCTGTCTGTTTGTCTATGTTTCCACAGCTCTTGTGGACCTTGGTCGCGTTCCCAGTTCCTTGATCGAGACACAGTCGGTAGGACTCTTGGATGAAGGATCACCCCGACGCAAGGCCGCTAGCTACACACATAACACAAACAGAATAAACGCACAGACATCCATGCCCCGAGTAGGATTCGAACCCACCACCTCACTGTACGAGTGGGCGAAGACGGTTCATGCCTTAGACCGCGCGGCCATTGTGATCGACATAGGTCTACGCATATATAAATATATATTTAATTCAAATATAATTGATAGTGTTGTCAAGGTCTCTTGCAGTAGATTATAACGGGTAAATCTACAAAAAAGAAACTCAACTGTTTCAGCAAATGATTGCAAATTAAAAATAAACGTTGAAATTAGAGACATCTGTTGTTCTCCTAATGTACTGCTCCATTACACTACTACTCTGAAGCATACGACCATATTCAATTGTTTTAGTGTATAAGGCAACGCAGGTCTAACCCTACAGTCTCTCTTCTCATTGGTAATTTGAACAACAGGGATGCCAGCACGTCAGGTGCTCCTCTTACGTGTTAGGATCCAGTAGATCTGTTCCTCTACACGAGAAGTGAGATGGACCCGGGCGAAAGATGAGTCTTGAAGACGCATCAGGATCGGATCCAACTGCGGGCTCTCGTAAGCACTGAAATGAACCTGAGTTCCATGAACGACGGAGAATTTGAGTAGCCGAATTTGTATTAACATCCCAAGAATACTGATGCAGGTAGTATGTAGTAGCAGATACTAAGAACTGACTTCACTGAAAATATACTGCCACGTGTTTCGGTGACTAAGACACGCGTTTGGATTAGTGACTCGGTTTATCGGATCTCCAATAGTCGTAACTACAATCAGTTCTTACACTCTCAATGTCACTGTAACGTCACATATTAAGTCTTCCAATTCTTCTTCTGGCCACACAGTTGTTCCCTTGGAACTTCGGAACTCAAGTCAAGTCAATTCCCATTCCCGTATTCTCTCATATCCTCTCAGCACGGACCACGCATAGAAAACACGGCCCCTTTATTGTTGTATGGTGCAGACCACACTCAAAACAAGTCACGTGATAGTTATCTCGCCAGATCATTGGCGCGCTGATTGCTGCCTAGCAACGAGCTAAACACATTCGTCCTACTGTTGTGTGACCTTGTGAGAGCAATGTTTACCTATACACGTTACAATATGTTACGTGACACTAATATTATTAATAATTAAATCGGGACTTCCCATACTTCGAGTGGTGACCTCAAGGTGCTAAGAAACGTATTATCCCAACTTGGTGTGAATTCAAATCGAACTTCACATATCGAGTTGTACAACCTGACATAGCAAAGTGCACTCGTGGTAATGCATGAGGTAAAGTTTACTTCCTATGTACAGTCACTTCCACAGCCAGTGCGTTACGATTTCTCGTTGGTGTAGCATGAATCAAAGCGGAGTATTGTGGGGCCAAACCAGGCGTGTATTTTATAGTGTTACCAATTTCTTTCAAGTGAAGAAAAATGACGTTACAATTCTTCCATGTAAAACATCTTAAATTTGAATTATTTTTCTTAGATTCGGAAATAACGCGCTCCTTTATTTTAGTTGTCATATGAAACGAAATGTACATCAGTTTCCTTCGTTAGGCTCTTCAAAACCTTAAGTCCTCCGCCATCTTTCCAAACCGGCTGAACGCTCTGCAGGGAATACGTATAGTAGGTTACATTAGAACAGCAAATATGTGTACCAGCAATCAAAGCATTTTCAATTCTGTTCAAAATCTCCACCTTAATGTTTCTTTCCTAAAATTAAAATACTGTCTATACAACGTGAGAGACTATAAAACACCATTATATAAAAAATATGGGAACAGGGCTTATTAGAGAGATAAACGCTGCTTACTCCTGGCCTACATATAAAACTCAGCTTTATCTACCAAATAGAATTTTCGTCCTTACTGAGTGTTACTGACAACGGCTGAATTCTAGTATAAATAATGTGACATGACGCCGGAAGCCCGGAACAGTGAAGTAAGCATATATGTTCACTGCTAAGCAACGACTCGGTAAACACATTCCCGCGGCAACGAATACGCAAGCAACAGTCGAGTAACTTCCATTGCTATGGAACATATAAAGCTGGTAACGACATGCCATTTTTACTGACTATGTAAACTTTCTGAATCAGCTAACCGAATACCTAGAGAAAAGTCCATCTTCAGAAGCTTACACTCAATAAATTTATAGAATTTTACTGAACCCGAAGGTTTATCATCATATTCACAACAGCCAGCCACTGATCCTCGTCGTGAGCCGAATGAATTCAGTCCACCCTGTACCTACCGATTTCTTTCGCAAACTGGTAGTTACTTTGCCAAAATTCGTCTGTGGAAATTACAACCCCAGAAACGCAAATAACCAAGGGCGTTAGCTCTCCCCCGTACCTTCCACGAAGCAGTTGGCAAGGAACCGAGATAGCAAAACCGATCAAGAAAATAAAGTCACTGCTCTGGAAATACAAGGAATAGTCAATAAACGTTACCACCGAAGACACTGTTGCATGAACGTGGACAGAACAACCCTTCTGTTTAGATCAAACTCCATAACCACAAGGAAACCAGGAGCAGCAAGAAATTCCACTCACCCCCAACCATTCAACCCTCTTGTATATCTTTTCATACCCCTTCACCTACTAGCCTACCTCCAGCATCTCCCCTTGCAACTAGTGGAACACCATCTGCCGTCTGATGCTACCACCGGATGCCTCAAAAATATTACTAATCTTTAACACTAGGCCGAGAAGAAGAAAGAATGACAAACTTCAACAATCGATTTTAAAGGGACCAGCAAACGTTGTTACTTTAATTAATGAACATTAACATTTGCTGAACACGATACTGGGGCAAAAACCTTTGAGGGATTCAGTTCATTGAAACAGCATTGCCTTTACGCCACTATTATTAGAGATACTTCGATATATATATATATATATATATATATATATATATATATATATACAAAATATATATATAAAGGCCTCCGATGTTAGAATATGTTAATAGCAACAACTCATCAGGATTTGTCTACAAAATGCTGACAACGGCCGGGCTAACCTTTCCATAACTAAGCACATTCAACTTGAAGTTGAAACGATTTCGAATCAATTGGAAAAGTGACTTAATTCCAAGTAAATTTTAAGGATGCGACATTTGTAAAGCTGGAAATGTGTGTGCACGGACGATGGGAAACTTGAACATCTCAAATTTGGTTCTGGGTCGTCATGAGATTCAAGCATGTCCCAAATGAGTTCAGGCGCGTTACCACTGAAATTATATTGGAACAACAATTAGCCATGGAAATGAGGGAAGGTAACAAAAAAGGATGACATTTCTTTAAGTTGCTTGTTCAACCATACAGTCAAATAGGATACAGGAAAATCACAATTTGTGCTGCCACCAAATGTTATTTCAGTAAATGTCTTAAGAGATGGGATGGGATGGTATTGATTGGATTGATCTGGCTCAGGATTGGGACCAGTGGAGGACTCTTGTGAACACGGTAATGAACCTTCGGGTTCCATAAAATGCTGGGAAAATCCTGAGTAGCTGCAGAATTGGCGGCTCCTCCAGAAGGTCTCAGCTCCATGAGTAAGTAAGTAATCAAATCAAGGAGGGTAAGGAAGAAGGGCACAACGCACGGAAGGAACGAGAAATCCGCATATAATTACAGTCGGAAAACCTGAAGGAGGGCGCCGCTTGGCATACAGGCTCAGCGCAAATGGAGGGACATTAAAATAGAGCTTAAATAAATATAAGGTTGCTGACTGGAGTCATCTGACTCGAGACAGGGTTCAGTGGCGGACTACTGTGAAAATGGCAATGAATATTCGGCTCTCGTAACAGACGGGAAATTTCCTTACCAAGTGAGAGACTAACCGCTATTCAAAAAAGAATCTGCTTCACTGAAAGTTATTAAGGAGATAAGTATGGTAAAGTTGCCCCTGTGCTTAACTAATTAGGCACCTTCTTGACCTCGGCACTAACTGCAGGTGAGTGGTCAGTTTCACGCATCTGCCGCTTTACCCCCGGGGAAAGAGCCCTCAGTGCCCACTGGATAGGAGGCTGGGTTGGGGCCACAGCCGGTATGGACTACGTGGAGAAGAGAAAATTCTTGATTCTACCGGGACTCGAACTGCTGCTCCTCGGTCGTCCAGCCCGTAAGCTAGTCGTTATACCGACTGCGCTATCCCGGTTCCTTATGGAGACAAGTAGCAGGAGTAATTTACAGAAAAGGACAAAGAAAACAAGCAGGGTGCCGTGCAGAAACAATTTGAGCTGGAGTTACTCTGTCCCTTTCACGACCCCAGTCACATTACACCAATGTATCAGACACTAAAGGGAAAGCCCTAAGTGCTCGAGGTACCGTCTACCGCCATACACACGAAAAGAAACGCGGACGCTCCTTGCAGTCATCAAAATGGCAGAGTAAGTTCGTAAGACGTAAGTTCGCTTTTGGAAAACGTCTTTCGTTCGTACAGACAGTCTTTTCAGACCTCACCCCTGGGTTGCACGGGTCAATTACCGGGGCAGTGGTTGCTCCTGCACTGTAGGATAATGGGGCACTATAACTAAAGCCCTTGCCAACAGACACTCTAAAGTCCTTACTTCAGTCAGTGATTCAACCACATCCAGTACACATTCTACTGCGAACGGTCAGGTGGAGATGGGTGGCATCTGAACAGAAAGCGTTCGACCCATTCCGACAACTCTCTTCAGCGAGTGTATCCACTGTCCTGTTACTTTCACCCGTTAGCAGATGAAGCTGAAGCACAGGACAAACAAAATTTATAAATGAATATCAGCACTGATTTGGTTAAGCCAACGTAAGTAAAATGCCACGGCTTCAACATCATTTTACTGCCAAATGCAAAACAGTTTAAAATGTAACAAGAAATTAACAAAAAAACATCCCAGTTCTTTTATTTCTTAAAATAAGTTCCACTTCACGGCAATGTTGAGTAGCTAGCACTCGTATATGGCACAGGGGAGGAGCTGGGTTCGAATTTCGGTCAAGAAGCAGGCGTTCCAGACAGGTTTTTCGAGCAAATGTTCGCTTAACTACGCAACTGACGCTTTCTCTCTCTCTCGTCGTTCAGATAACATCCTACCAACCATTTGAAGCTAGATTACTTATTCACTTAAAAGGCATCTTTCAATCAAGAATAAACCGTGGTTCAAAACAATTTCCTTATTAAGGCAGAAGCTGTCCTGTAGGCAAAACAAAATTCCGTAACACCCAAAGAATTAGGCTTAAAAATAGTGCATTAAATTTATTTTCAGGGAAGATTACTGCATTCTGAGCCAGATTGAATGGGTAATAAGTTTTCACTTTTTTTTTTCCTTGGCACTATAGTCCCAGTGGGCCTAGGCCTACCTCCATGAACTTCTCCGTTCACAAGTTTCCACTTTACTCTGGCGTTCATGTCTCTGCCTTCGATTACTGCTGTCTTGATAGGACATAACGGAATACAGTATACATAAAATTGCGTAAAACTGTCCTCAAGGCGTCAAACGCCGGCCAATCTTTCAGTAGTCGAGGGTTCTAAATAAAACTTCAGAATGTACCTCTATGAGTATGTGCACAAAGCGGTCATGTCTAGACAACAGAATGTTACAATGGCTTCTGGACAAGGCGACGCAAGAGACTGCTGGTGGCTGTGGGCGAAACAACGAAAATATTAGATGAAGGCGGACAATCTAAGCGACAACTAAAACGTACAGACTGCTGAATGGGGGCTGCAAGAGATGGCACATCTGCTACAATTAGAGCCCCTGATTGTTCTGTGCAAGTCAACATGACACTGCACAAAACAGAAACGGAAGTTTCGAAAGAATATACTTTGCACTTAATGTCGTATTCATTTAATACTGAACTGTCTCGAACCAGTACAGACACTTCACTGATTCATTCAAGAAAGATAGGACGAAGGTAAAGCCAAAGTTGTTCCCGTGCTTAACTTCTTAAGTACTATGCCATGAAGGTGTATAGGGGAGCGGTTGTACAGATCTACGTTTTCTTGACCTTGACACTAGTTGGGAGTGGTCAGCTTCACGTCCCGGTCGCTTTATCGCTACGGAAAGAGCCTCCGGTGCCCACAGGATAGGAGACTGAAAAAGGAGGAAGACTATGAGAAAAATAAAGGCGGGACTGCAAGAGAGAACCAACACGAATAAGAACTAGAAAGGGGTACAAACACAAAGGAGAAGGCGGAGCACTTGATGATATAAAACAGAACGTTCTAACGTATCTGAAGCTACTAATATATGCAATGTTATGTTTTCACAAGACTGTACCCAAATTAGTGTAATAAATTACTTCCGCTGAAATTCGTAACATATTTTGGTCTTCAAAATTGATGCAATTTGCAAATCCGAACTTCTCAGCGATTCCAAAACAACACACTAAGGAATACAGAGACGCGTTCTGTTATGTAACAAGACATGCAGCCACATTTATATTCCACTGTCAAGTATCGTATGCAACTATTTAACAACCGGTGACACAAAGCTGTGCCCTCACTCGCAAAACGTAATACCTGAATTACGTAGAATTATATACCAGGCTAAGGTAAAAGGTAAAACTGTCCCTGTGCTTAACTAATTAAGCACTACACAATGAAGGGGTATGGGGAAGTGGATGTATAGGCCCACATTTTCTTCACCTCGGCACTAGCTGGAGGTGGGTGGTCAGCTTTAGGCCCCGGCTGCTTTACGGATAATAAATCCAATGACAAGATAAAGGGGCGGTACATTCGACTCACCCATGATCAAGGAACGAAACAGCAGCACATGAAATAACAAAAGGCGTTCAAAACAAAGGGTAGTAACTGAATTCCTGCGTGGAGTAACTGGAACAGCCACGTAAGTCAGAAGTGGAATTCCCACGAGGGAGGAAACAATGACAGTACATTTACATCAAAATGTGACGAAATTGTGAGCCTCCCTATAGACAGTCGGGAGGGTGCAGAGCTCCAACAGGTCTCCTGTTGCTGCCGCTGCAGGCTGTGGGGATCCCAGACGCCTATGCGAGCCATGACAAGTTTCCTTTCAACTGTACCAATAATGTCTAACCTATATATTACGAATATTTTAAATAAACTGGCATCAAATATTAGTTCTGAATATTTTCTGAACAATTTCCCAGCATTTATGCCTGTATGCAATGATCAGCTGAGCTCTTACGTTAACACTCACACCTGAATGTACTTCTGCCTCTGCCAAACTGGCCTTACCACCATGACAACAGTGCCCATCTCTTACCGTTACTCCACCACATAAACGAGACCACGAAATCACGTCGACCATTTTCAACTTATATGGCACTAACTTCGCAGACAAGCGGTGGTCGCTCGGTCGATATAGTTCGCTTGAGGACTAAAACCACGGAGTTTATGACCGATACTGCGACCTCGTGGGACCCCTTGTATAGTTCCGAATGGCGGGACTCAAGATGAACTGGAAAGCATTTCGAAAGAAGTGAACACGACCTAATCCTAGCATACGCGTGCAGAGTTTCAGAAAAACCACAAGTTACCTCAGGATAGCCGGAATCCCGGCTGGGTTTCGAACCGCGGACCTCGAGAACACAAGTATGGATTATAACTGGTATACCAACTTGTTACGCGGTTATGTTTATATGGACAGTCGTCTAAAACAAGTTTAGCTTCACCCAGAATCGAAGATAAGTCCAAGAATATAAACAAAACTATGACGTTCTGGCAAGAAACTTATGAGGACTACTTTCTTTCAAATGCTTAAATTTATAAAGCGGGGATAGCGCGTTTGTAGCTTCACGGTGACACAATTTAGTCATCCGTTTCTATCTATGAATAACACTACCTCGTAATACAGATTCCGAAATTCCTGATACATTACGTTGGTCAGATATAACCTTCATGTTTCGCTCAGTGGCCATATTTGTAACTGAAAGAGAACAAAAGTTTTATACAAGTTCCGTATAGGTTATCAATGACTTAATGCCTGCAGTCGTCACGCCAGAAGTTCAACAAAGATTTCACACATCCGACACGTTATTTTACATGCCTAAAATAAAACGTAGTAATAAAAGCTGTACATTTCCTAACTTCATTTGTCGCACAAACCTAATGTCTCCACATCAAGTGAGGATTCCGTCACTCGCCCCTCAGACGACCATACGGCAGCCATGCTGGTATTACTGATGAAAGGCGACTAAAAATAAGGTTAGTGTGGTCTCTGCCATTTTGATGTACTCAAACCAAATTGCATTACATTCCTCCAACTAATTCGGAAGGCAGTAGGCGGTCTGGGCACAGGCAGCACAAGCAGAGAAGGCTAAAAACAAATATCTTAATAACTTTTCGTGAATAAATTCGACGATAGAAATGGTCCGTGGAGAAATAGTGGTTCTGACAACAATGACATTGCTTTACAGGACTTGTCAGCAGCCTTCAGATGCGCCAGTTCGAGCTAGCCGATGTGGTTACGAGTTTCATTCTGAAGCGGACCTCGTAACTGTATCGGTAAATATTAGAACTGTAATTGTTTTCACTTAACGAAAAGGTTATTTAACGGACGAGAGTGGAACGGTGAATGATACAAGCTTTCAATGCATGAAAGACAGAAATCAAATTTCCTTATATTTTCTTGAACATTTATATTAGAGAGTGTGTAAAAGAGAACTTGATGATTTTACGATTTTGTCACGTGATAGCTAGTCGGTACAGAGACTAGGCTAGCGGATGTACAACCTACGAACTGGGACTCAAATCACAGTAGGCGGAAATTTCGTCCAGACCGGTTCTGGGGTCTACTGAACACCCTAGAGGCGACAATCTGCGAAGGGGCTCTTTCCCCGCCAGTAACGAGGCAGGGGGCGTGAAGCTGACCATTCATTCATCTTCATCTACTGCCTAGAAAAAGAATGTGACGAGCTGCACCTATACTTCGCCATACGCCTTAACGGTGCGACGCTTAATAAGGCACGGAGACCTTACCTTTTACTAACTTATTCAAGATAACTGACGCAGTTCGAGCTGAGCTTTACGTCAAGCGACGTTACGTAATAGCGGTTCGAACCGAATTAAATTCACCCAGTAACTCCTAAAACTAAATTTCATCTAAATCCGTATTGTGGTTTCAGACAAAAAACAGCGGACGGCAATAATTTTTATTGCTAGTGGGGTGGGACTAAGTCCCTTGTACTGCGGCCACTTCTGGCCTATTGTACCAGCCACAGATGATAGGTGAGGGTGATTGTGAAGCAGTTGGTGGAATGAAGATTGGCAGGGGAAACCGAAGTACTCCGAGAAAACCTGCCCCAGCGCCACTTTGTCCACCACAAATCTCACTTGACCAGACCCAGGATCGAACCCGGACCGCCGCGGTGGGAAGCCAGCGACTAACCGCTTGAGCTATGGCGCGGCCCTCGGACGACAATAACGAAATTGCCACTCTTAGGACTACATTCATGTTTTGGGCTTGTGCAAAAGCTCCTAAATTTCAATAAGAAATTCCATCTTCTAAACATCCTCGCCGGCAAATGACTTGCTCTTAGCGCTGAAAATTATCAACACTGCCCGAAAGATCCAAAGATCCTAACCACAGATTCAAGGAAACTGGAGTTTTGTTTCGTTTCATGCGTTACGTTTATCTGCAGTCCAAACAAATCGTCATCTTAACGTTATACAGCCCAATTCAAGGACAACCGCGACAGGCAGTGACGCCAAATGAGATATCAGCTCGCCTCGGTGATTACGGGCTTTATCTGTGCTAACAACTTGCGTCAAATCACGAGTGAATACTTCATCAAATAATACTTCGTTCTCGTTAAACGCATTTTTGCAGTTACTTTCACAATCCATCCCGAAAGTCGGTAAGTATGGCTATCCAGGAGAGGGGGGGGGGGTAATACAAGGAAGCGCAAACAAAAACTCCGTTGCTTGTAGTCCGCAAGCTAACTATACCGACAGAGCGACCGCCGCTTGTCGGTGAAGTTAGTGCCAACTTTTGCGGATAGAGGATGTCGCGTGGTCATTGCAACGGATTCCCATGGCCGTTAACTTCGGTTTTTTAAACCGGAGCCGCTACTTTTCCATTCAAGTAGCTCCTCAATTATCCTCACGAGCCTCAGTGCACCCCGTTCCAGACCCACTACTTCTCAGAAAATCTGGTAGAGCAGGAAATCGAACCCGGGTCCTCTGGATCTGCAAGCAGAAACTCTGACCACTAGGCGGTCACAACGTCGTATTATCTTGTCAACTGTTTTAAGCCTTGAAATCTCAAGCAGTCAAACTGAAAAAGCAATCTCTCAAACGAAATTACGGCAGTCTGTCGCTCTGTAAACCTCACACAAACCGAAGAACTGTCCAACGGCAGGTAAAGGTAACCTATCCCTGCAACAGGCCTTGAAGGCCCATAGTGGAGTGAGACGTCGAGGTTCCCACATTTTTTCTAGACAATCGGCTCACAGATGGCGGTGAGGTTATCAGCCTTACGCGCCGGCCGCCCTTTACCCCCCAGGAAGATTCCTGGTACTCATTTCTGTCAGAGGCTGAGTCGATCCGAGGGCCACAGTGCGGCTGGAAAGATTAAGTAAATTGAAAAAATCCACCTCATCGGGACTCGAACCAGCGACCTTCCGGCTTGTCTCATAGTGCCCCGCCCAACTGCAGCAGATACGTCAATAAGCTCACCAGACGGTTCCCTAGCAACGGCAACTACTAATATGTATCGCTTCTTATTGGCAAGTAACTTTCGACGAGAACCTTGCGTCAAGCAGGGAAATGGCTGGTCATCCCTGGCCTAGGTGACTCTCCCGAACGAGAGATCTCAGCATATGGCGGCAGGGAAAATGACAGCTGTTGGGTCCGTTGCGGGCCAGGGGTGCAGGTTCTTGCTGTTTCCCAAAGACTGATCCAAGAAGGGCCCTTGGACATCCAACATGAACTTCGACTCTGTGCATCAACACCAAACGATTTCGTCGTAGGAGGGGAGTTCAATTTCGTCTATTTTAACCTCAGCACTGGATAGAGGCGATTTTCAGCTTTACACTCTGGCTACTCTACTCCTCCCAGAAAAGAATCTCCTGTGAAACTGAGATTGTTGGAACCAGCAGAGGTCAAGAGCGGAACCCATCCATGTCGTCCCCGCAACCAAATTCCGAATACGTGGAAGCTCGTTTTTCTTTTAGTTTCTTGCGGTGGGTGAGACTGAATTCACTCGGTACATCGGCCACTAACTGGCCTGCCTACTGTACCAGCCCCGGATGATGATAAGCGTGGAGCTGTGGGTGGAATGAGAATTGGCAGGAGGAACCGAAGTGCTCGGAGAGAACTTGTCCTTGTGTCACTTTCTCCACCACAAATCCCACATGACCTCATATCGGCTCGAACCCGGGCCGCCGAGTTGGGACGTCGGCGAATAACCGCCTGAGTTATGGCATGGCCAATGTGGAAGTTAACTTGCGGGTCATCTCACACTTGGGTTAAAGTGGAGCTGACGTCAGAAACCCAGAAGGAAATTCAAGTGAATGACAGCGTACGAGCTGGAAAGCCGGGGCTCAAATCCTGGCGGGAGCAAGCGAAGTGTCTAGCTTGGCTATCAAGTCCAGATGTTTCTTACGTTCGTCCATCTTCCAATCTTGTGGGTATAAAACTGCTCACAACTAATATAATTCTAGACTCTACTCAGAGACTTTCCTACAAGCTTTCTTCGTGCGATTTTTATGCCTTCGTCAATACATTTTTTTAACAAAGTGTTCTCCATATGGCAGCTTTCTCGTAAGTGACATAAAGAAGAAGAGAGAATGGGAGCTGCACGGTGTGTACCTGGACATGGTACTGAAAGTGCTGAGATGGACTCGCGCCGCAGCACGTATGGCTCAAACAATTTGAAGGGGATTGGGCGAGACTTAAAACGAAGCCAACGTTTGGAAAGCAACATATCGAACCTCATTAGAATCTTCTAAGGTGTTAACTCAACTGACCTGTATCATATATGATCTAGCTGTTTTACAGACACAGTGCTATATCTTCGGTTTCTATAAGAACGAACTGCAGACAAACAAAACAAAACAAAACTCTGTGGCCTGTAGTCCGCAAGAGAACTATACCGAACGAGCGACCGCGGCTGTTCGGCGAAGTTAGTGCCAACTTTTTCAGACAGAGGGTGTCGCGTGGTCAGCTTAACGGATCCCCGCGGTCGTTAATCTCTGTTTTCTAGGCCGGAGCCGCTATGTCCTTGAAATAGCTCCTCAATTATCCTCACGCTGCTGAGCAGACCCCGTTCCAGACACACTATATTTCTAAGAAATTCTGGTAGCACCGGAAATCAAACCCGGGACCTCTGGATACGTAGGCAGGTACTCTAACCACTAGACCACAGAGGAGGTCGAAATCCAGACATAAATACCAATAACTGTATGTGTGTGTGTGACACCAAAGTGGCAAGAAATAAATGAGCCATGTGTGAGATTTGAGGTTCTTAGGACGGTATCACGGTTAGGGATTCCTGGGATACACTGCCGCAGTTTTGTAAGACGGCTGGCCTGTTAGCGCTTCGAAGGGACCTACTTCAGGAAACCTGTACACTGAAGATAGGGACAGCAGGTTCCTTCATAAAGGTGGTACCCATCTACAAACCTACACGACGTCGTGCCCTGAGACGACCGCAACCTTGAACCGTGATATTGCACGGTCTTTAGGTAGTGCAATTACAGCTGGTCTTATCTGTCGGCAACAGATTTGCATGTACAATAAATTAACATGGAGATCGGCATCGGCGAGATATTAAAATATGCACAGAACGTACTTCGAAAACATGTGTCTCGGTCTACTCAATCGTGTTTCACTGCGTGTCGTGCGTTCTTGATGCGCAGGCGTGAAGTACTGCATGACTACATCCAAGCAGAACCCTAATTACAGCAAGCTGAACAGGAAATTACCTTCTGTAGTCGTTCTACACGTTGATATTGATAAGAAGTGTAGAAAAAATGCGTTAATCAAAACAAGTGAATACTTGCAGACCTAGATCTGGAAAAAAAAACACACACACACACACGAATGAAGTGGCAACGTCGCTCAGGGTGAGGGTGAGCCACTTCCGGTGCGTTCCATACCGGTACACTGGACGGACAGCTGTGCGCCCGCGCCAGCCTTCTTACATTACAACAGGGAGAGGCAATACGCACGTGAAATCAAGTGGTAGCTTTGCAGGCACGCTAAAATGTTGTCCAGGATCTGGGGAGGCTCACTAGTCCGGCTGTCTTAAAATTATTTTACATTTACTCTACTAGTTTACAGCAGGAATCTTACAGAGGCGTACCACAATTTTAAGCATGACGACAATCCTTCGAGATGCACGTAAAGTTCGCTCAACCCATTTGTATGCATGGAACAACTCGAAAATCGCTACATGAAGTTTCATGAAAGTTGATATTTGATAATTTTGTATAATATTGCCAAGCCAAGTAAATTCTCGCTTAAACTGGGCAAGTTTACCGATGACTTTCGATAAAGACTCACTTGTTTTGGCGCGTCTTTCGTCAAATATGTGCGGGAAAGAAAAGGTTGCACACAGAAGTTGTAGAAAGGAATTAAACATTTTATGTTGCGTATGCTTACTCCGCAAGTCTCACAGTTTTCCAGATACTTAAACAAGAGGTGTTATGAGTGTACGTGTACTTCTGAATTCACACATTCTAAAATTAACAATGGCCTCCTCAAAATAATCGGAGTTGGGGGGGGGGACTCCCGAACACAATCATAGTTAGGGGGAAAGTAGAAATCGAGTTTCGACTTATATTAAAATCAGACTGGTTTACTCTTTCAATGTTGCGCTCTATTACAAAAACTCTTTGAAAATATATTAAACAATTCATACAGTATAATTTTAACTTTCGTCTGATATAAGTAATAACTGAAATTCGAAGCCTCTACGTTAACTGTTTATTCATTTAGTATACTTCTCGCCAATTTGATTTTCATCATCTAAAACGAAATAACGCCGGTCACGGTAGCCGAGCGGTCTAAGGCGTGCACCGTCTTCGCTCGCTCGGAAGACGGGATCGTGGGTTCGAATCCCACTCAGGGCATGGATGTTTAGTTCGTGTGTGTAGGTTTTTCTGTGCTTGTGTACAGGTAGAGGCCTTGCGACGAGGTGATCACCCGCCCAAGGAGTCCTACCGAATGTCTAAGATCTAGAAAACCCGATGTGAACGGAGAAGTTCATGGAGGTAGGCCTAGGCCCACTGGGGCTGTAGTACCAAGAAAAAAAAAACGAAATAACTGAATGTGGGTTCATTACAGGGAAAGAATTTACCATAGTCTTAAATTAAAACACGTATACTTCCTTCTGAAGGAAGTGACTGTTCACTGTTCGTCGAAAATTTTAACAATCTTGTTTTAAGTATTACTTACTGAAAATATTTTACTGTACAAGGTCCAGTTTAACCAGCTACTTAGTTGATTTTTCAGTCAGGACAACGGGGAACGTTGGACGAGTAAACCCACCGGGAGCTGTTCTTCATGCCGGTTATTTCACGACAATGTCAGTATCTACCATACGTGACTAAGCTGCCGATCTGCCGTCAGCCACGTAATAAGGTAAAGGTAACCCTGTAACAGGCCGTGAAGGTCCATAAGGTTGTGAGAGGTCGGGGTTCTCACATTTTCTAGACAATCGGCTCACAGATGGCGGTAAGGTTGTCAGCCCTACGCGCAGGCTGGCCGCCCTACACCCCCTGCACCC
Organism: Cryptotermes secundus; assembly: GCF_002891405.2. Taxonomy (NCBI): domain Eukaryota; kingdom Metazoa; phylum Arthropoda; class Insecta; order Blattodea; family Kalotermitidae; genus Cryptotermes; species Cryptotermes secundus. The sequence goes on along the minus strand of NW_019731276.1, from coordinate 265,037 downwards.
AAGAAGATTCCTGGTACTCATTTCTGTTAGAGGCTGACTCGACCCCAGAGCCATAGTGCGGCTGGGATGATTAGGTCAACTGAAAATTCCAATGACCTCGTCAGGAATCGAACCCGCGACCTTCCGGCTTGTGCCATAGTGCCTCAACCAACTACGCTACCGCGTGCCCCGGTCAGCTACGTAAGAAAAGGAAAAAAAATCTACCGTACAAAATGTGTGGATTGGCGGAGGCCTTGTATATACTGTCAACAACATAAATGTGGATCGAAAGTGCCACTTTCATTTATTATGCAACATGAAAATTTGCAAATATTAGGTATACGTTGTTATATTTTAGCGTCCTGTTGCACTGATTTAAGTTCATGATTTGTTTAATCCGTCTTGCAGTGCGTACACTTATCTATCTTCTTCTCTCACTCTCACTACATGTTTCGGCATAAAAATGCCATCTTCAGGTGCTACTCAATTCACGTCAAACTAGTACATTGTATGCCTTGTCTTCACTTTAAAATAACTAAAATATATGTCCATCGTATATATTGACAAATGTCAATCGTAAAAATATTAAAACTGTTCAGGATTCCCGATCGCTACGTCGTATCTTATTACGCCAGTCATGCTCATCCTACTCTGTTGGAGCTCTTCTTCCCTATCGTGTGTATTGTGTTTCTGTTGCGTCTTGTTCTCGCGACTGCCTGCGTTATGCTGTTGGGTCTGCTGGGTATGTGTGTGTGTGTGTCTTTTTTTTTTCTCCAATTGATTATGGGTCGAATAGGTGTGTTGTTTTTGTGTAGTTTTATTGTCGCGTGTAAATTTGGGGCCATGGGGTTCATGTTTGTGTACTTCCATTTTTGTTCTTTTTGTATTGTGTTTGTGCATAGTTTTATTGTTTGTTTAATATTATTTTGGTATTGTTGTGTTGGGTCTTTGTTGATCAATGTAACACACACTATGCATAATGTATACACGTAAAATTGAAAATATCGTGATCATTCATAACTGAACATCGCATCTAACATTTCTCGTAAGAGGACATCTCACACAGAGAGAGCGGAAACTGTACAACACACAGACCAAAAACCTAGTCATGAGACCCAGATTTGGCGCCACAAGACAAAGTGACTGACTCACCGTCAGTCGTAACGTGACTTCGACTAGACGATTCAGCGTCGAATGGGGGCAGTTCCGCTTAAGACGCTTCGTAACTTCCTGAGAACGCCAGTCATTTTCGGATATTGTATGCGAATCAATGCTCTTGTCTCTTAGTACAGTCTACAAGCTTCACGGTTGTGACACTCTGTAGTCTGAGAGGAAGGTAACGTTTGGAATGAACTTCGACCATGAAGATGGAGTCAGAACGTACCACAATCTCAACATCCACCGCTGTACACACCTGGAATCTTGTTATATTCTGTGTTTCTGTATCCTATCCAAGCATCTTCATCCAGTCCAGAGCACTCAGAACAAAACAAACTCCATGGCCTGTAGTCCGCAAGAGAACTATACCGAATGAGCGACCGCCGCTTGTCGGCGAAGTTAGTGCCAAAATTTGGGGACAGAGGGTGTCGTGTGGTCAGCGCAACGAATCCCCACGGCCGTTAATTTCGGTTTTCTAGACCGAGCCGCTATTTCCTTGAAATAGCTCCTCAATTATCCTCACGAGGCTGAGTTGACCCCGTCCCAGACCCACTACTTCTCAGAAAATTAGGTGGGGCCGTGAATCTAGCCCGGAGCTCTGGATCTGTAGCCAGGAACTCTGATCACTCGAATACAGAAGCGGTCAGCCCAAAGCACTCAAGAGTTATTTTAACATGAAGTTTCCTCGAATCTGCAACACCCGTTGGCTTCAAAACCGTCCCATGAGGTCCCTGAGTAAAGTCAATTACTTGAGACGAGGGGTTTGTTTGCTGCTGTAACTTAAATTGAGACATTACAGCAAAAATAAAGCGCGAAGTGGCAGAGACTTCAATGCCGGGTTAAGATATTAAAATCTATGGGTCTGCCTCGTGGTTCCTAACGCTGCTTGCAGACAGCGATTCATAAAATATACTGAGCTTATCATGACTGGCCGGTCACGGTAGCCGAGCGGTCTAGGGCATGTACTGTCTTCCTTCGCTTGGAAACCGGGATCGTGGGTTCGAATCCCACTCAGGGCATGGCTGTTTAGTTTGTGTGTGCATTTTTCTGTGTTTGTGTACAGATAGAGGCCTTGCTGATAGAGCTGATCACCCGCCCAAGGAGTCCTACCGAATGTGTTAGATCTAGAAAAACCGAAGTGAACGGAGAAGTTCGTGGAGGTAGGCCTAGGCCCACTGGGGCTATAGTGCCAAGGGGAAAAAAAATCATGACTGAGAAATGGATACAGGCTACGACGATACCAGCAAAACGTAAATGAGCAGATTACGTTATTACGTTAACTCATCGCTTGGAAACAACTGTCAGCTGACGCGCGACGTGTAAACATTCCTACGCGCGTCCGTAGCTCTTTCATGACTCTGCCTTATCAAAACGTCACAGTGACGTCACACTACTGACGTCATAAGGGAACCGTCTTTTAGTGATAAAACTGATCTGCTTCCTCTTTACGATCGCAAAGGTCCCGCACTTCTGGCGTCGGTTTCCGGCGAATGTCGCGATGAATCAGTAACCGTAGGTAAAGTCAGTAAAGTTATCCTTAAATAAGCATCTTCCATAGGGTTGTGAGATGCTGAGGTTCCCACATTTTCTAGACAGTCGGCTCACAGACGGCAGTGAGGTTGTCTTCCTTATGCGCCGGCCGCGTTTTACTCCCAGGAATATTCATGGTACTCATTTCTGTTAGAGGCTGAGTCGACCCCACGGCCATGGTGCGGCTCGAACGATTAGGTGGACTGAAAATTCCACCTCATCGGGATTCGATCCCGCGGCCTTCCGGCTTGTAGCATAGTGCCTCAACCAATTACGTTACCGCGTACCCATATGATATGTACACAACGATTATAAAATGTTCTATCTGTAGGTTCGGTAATCCACAATAATGACTAAACACTGAAAATTCCAGCAAAACATTTTCAAAACTTCTGTTCTTTGTACTTGAAAAGTATGAAACAAACGTTATACTACTGACGCCCCCCCCCCCAAATTAGACTCTTCCAAATTTGGAAAGATGGTTTAAGTTAACTAAGGTATTCATACAGAAGCAAGCATGTAACAAGTAATGCGACAGCCCACTAATACACTAACGCAAGGACTTAACCCTTTCCGTGCTGGCCTATATGGACAGAAACCAACCGTATTATGCGTATTGCATAATTAAAAGTACAGAGATAATTCACATTTGCCTTAGTTCTATTAATATATTTAGTTGGAGCCCCACGACTAGTTGTGACTGTTCGGTGACGTCGGAACACTCATCTCGAATGCAAAGCAACTACAGCTAATGCTGTCAACACGACATATCGGTACAGAACCTGAGCTTCTCACAGTGGCGGTTATGAACAGTTCTATCTTCGGGGATATAACGCCGTGTAGTCCCTTGAAAGTCAACAGATTCTGCCTGAAATTGCTTCCACACTAGTTTCTTGCTTGGCTTTGACCCTAAAGATAGAGGCTACATGCTCCTCCAAAACGTGGGTTGAATTTCAACGGACTATACGGTGTTATATCCCAGAAAACAGAAGTCTTCGCGGTATCTCCTGTTTGACGTCTTCAGGGTTCCTTCCAAATCTTAACACTCATATTAAATTCATATTACAACTTTAATTGGACCTTACGTTTAAACTGGGATGGATGGCACTGTGCAAGCCTGCTTCCCTTCACGGCCTGCACGAGATGGTCCACTCAACAGGTAGTAGACATTTTCCCAGCCTGTGGACCAGTTCTCACACGATGCTGCTATGCCCCATTCACACAGGTACCCTCTCCTTGACCCCTGACAGTTTCCCACGGCTCCGACGGCAGCCAGACCCTGCCTATCATAATGCTCGACACGTCGACAATAATTCCTGATTAATCTTACAATGGCAGCTCCTTTCCTGAATTTAGTGAAGCAGCGTTTTCATTACACGCTCCATAAGAACAGCAATAAGCCTAAGGGGGAAGCAACTTGAGACACTTACTTACTCATGGAGATGAGCCCTTCTTGAGGAGCCGCCAATTCTGCAGTTACTCAAGAATTTCCAGCATTTTATGGAACCCGAAGGTTCATCACCGTGTTCACAAGAGCCCTCCACTGGTCCCTATCCTGAGCCAGATATATCCAATCCATACCATCCCATCCTATCTCTCTAAGATCCATTCTAATATTGTCCACCCACCTACGCCTTGGTCTTCCCTGCGGTATCTTTCCTTCTGGCTTTCCCACAAATATCGTGCTACATGACCTGCCCACCTCATCCTCCTTGACTTGATCATTCTAATTATACTTGGAGAAGAGTACAAGTTATGAAGCTCCTCATTATGCAGTTTTCTCCAACCTCCTATGACTTCATCTCTCTTTGGTCCAAATATTCTCAACACCCTGTTCTCAAACACCCTCAGTCTATGTTCCTCCCTTAATGTCAGAGACAAGTTTCACATCCATACAGAACCACAGGCAAAATTATAGTTTTGTTTATTCTAATATTTATGTTTTTGGACAACAGACGAGAACACAAAAGGTTCTGGACAACAATTCCCAAATGCTGCTTTGCCCTTGATGTCCGTTTACTGCAGGTATAAACCTGTCGATCGGTCTGAAGCTGTTTCAAATAAAAGTTACAGACCTTCACTGGATTCATATTTTAAGGCATGGACAATTTATTTCCGTTTTATCCAATTTGTAGGAAAATCGATAAACATAATTCTGAGTTTCATAGAAAACAAAAGTTGTACTTCCATGAAGCCAGCAGCTGCTCAGCCACTCAATAAATTCCCAGCATCTTAAGGAATCTGAAGACTTATTGCCGTCACTGGTCTCTACCCTGTCAGAAGAATCCCGTTCATGTCACACCATCCTATTTCTCTAAAATGCATTTTAATACCATCCCTCATCTACGCCTGGGTCTTCCCAGCGGTCTCCTTCCTTCAGCCTTTCCCACCAAAATTATATATGAACTCCTCTTCGCTCCAATGCGTGTTACATGCCCTGTCCACATCATCATCCTTGACTAGATTATTCTAAATATGTTGGCGAGCTCGGTATGCAGTTTCCTCCAGTCTTCTATTACTTCCTCTCCCTCGGGTCGAAATGTTCCCCTCAGCACCCTGTTTCCAAACACCCTCAGTTTATGTTCTTCCCCCCACGTCACAGGCCAATTTTCACGTCCAGGAAAAACTAGTTTTGTATATTTGAACCTTTACCTTTTCAGACACCAGATATAAAGACAAAAGGTTCTGATTTTGGACTGTAGTGAGAATTACTCGAATCTAATCTGCTCCTACTTTCCTCGTGATTAAATTTTAATTTGTTACTCTTGTTGCCAAAAAATCTTAACTCTGTCACATTTTCTAAAGATCCATTAGCTAACTCTACGTTATGTTTTTCCTTATATACTGGTGACGAGATATCATCATATATTTAACAATATTGTTAAAGTGATCAAATTGACCGTAAACTTACATACAATCGGACTGCAGCATTTCGCGAGGACGATGTCTTATAGCAACATTACCCGAATTAGTCAACACAGTTAAAACGATATAACAAATTAACTACGAGTATAAACGGAACTTTCCACAGCAATCTGTCCATGGAAATTAGGCATACATTATGCGCCCAATCTTGCAGAAACCATCTTCATTTAATTTTCGCAGCAATGCCCTGCACGCAGGACACTGACCATTTAAGGGCCAGTGGATCTATATGTACCACCGACTTCTAACATATTATAACTCCGCATTCTGCCCACACAGTGTACTTTTGTTTCGTTAAGGTTCTCAACAATAAGCAGTGAATATGACCTAAACGGAATCAACTGGATGATCCTTGATGCGAAGATGTAATCTTTCCTGTGATGTACGAACCGAATTCGTAGGTATTATATAGTATAAGAAATCCATTCTTTATAGGGTAATCACGCTCTTCATCACATAACTACACATATTTCCACCTAAAAGTTTAAACTGGCATTTTCCAAATATTTTATTTTATATTCCTCTGTTACAGTGAGAAGTACGTTTCACAGCACAAAACTGTTGAAAAATAAATGAATCGGTTAGTTGGGAAAGCTAACATGTCCAGCAGTTGAACTGTGGAAATGTTTCTTCTTCCAACGAAACAAACTGTATTGTACGTATTAGTCTTCCCCATCGCTCAGAAAGCAGACAAGGCGACAAAAAATGTAAAAATGTCCTTTACGGTAAACATCACGGCTTGAATATGTAGGTGAATGGGAGTAATGCTCCATGCAATCACTTTCAAGTTTTCGTCTCCGGGTGAACAGCCCTCTCGTGTTCTTGGCTCACAAATTCTCGTACCATGGAATGGATTACAACGTATTCTGCTTTAAGACGCAGCCCACCGAACCCCGAACTCTGTCCAGTATGAAGGTACACGTAAACTCGTCCCTATGCGCATAAGCGCCATGCCATGAAACAGAAGAGGGGAATGAAGGTAAAAAAGACGGAAATTCTCAACATCGGCGTTACATGGAAGTACATATTCTCATGCTCCGGCCGCATTAACCACAGTGAAAGAGCTCAAGGGAGGCATTTAACAGAAGGCTGAGTGGTCCCAAAAACCGGTTTGGATACTCAATGAAAATGTCCGGCGGTTGCAGGGAATCGAATCCCGGTCGTCCAGGTTGCAGCCGGCCACTTTAATGAAGAAGCTATTCCGCCACGAAAAAAGAAATAAGTTTCCCGGGGCTATGTGGCACCAAGAGGGAGGGCAGAGCGGAGCTGGGTCAGGGTAGTGAACTTGCCAGGAGCCCGCTGCTGTTCAGACAGCTGAAGGTCAACAGGAGGATATGGAGGGGTGGAGGTGGCACGCGACAATGTGTGAGGAACAACGGCATACCTCTACAAAACTCCCACAACAAACCACTGAATACAGGCTATACAGCAAGAGAGCTACAACCACACGCTGCGAAAATTTGAAACATTTACGTACGTAAACATATTGTCACGTGTTGGGTGTGTAACGCGACAAATAACTTCACGCTGTATTGGATATAGCGAATTTTATTTCACACTCGCTCTTACAATCACACCATTTACGATCTCACAATTACTGCCATCGGCAGTATCACAAATACTAGACTGCAATTAACTGGTTACTCTTTCTCTAGTAACTGGCTCAATACTCGCTGCTAACTGCTAACTGACTGACTGACTCTGAATAGTGTTCGCTGCTCCTTATTTAGCCTCGGCACGGACAAGACAGAAAACAGTTACGTGATAGGTACCACTGTTGGCTGACACCGTGTTTGCCGATAGCCTAGCAACGCTGTCGGGAGTTTACTGCTGTATAGCAACCGCGGCATCGCTTGGTAACGTCACCATGGGATGGGGCAGGGTGTTGACTGGCCTATTACCGTAGCAGCGGCAACGCTCCGAAGGTGTTACGTCACCGCTGGCGGGGGAGGGGGTGTCCGGTATAGCGCCAATACGTCACAATATGTTAACCGATAACAAGTTAGTAGAACTGTCGCAGACACCTTAAATTAAACACAACAAAGCACACTGAAAAAGTTACTGAGAAAAATTTCTGACTAATTTCTTTTTAGTTTATCAATACGGCGAAGCTAGACACACTGTATGCCTACTATTTTGGTCCTACACACCAATTCCTCCGCAAATTTCCAACCATTGCGAGATCTTGAGTACACAGAAAACACAAAATTCATATAACCTTAGGATTTCGGGCCGTCGTCATACCGGAAATACTACTATAATTCTGCTTATAATCTGTGCAAATATGAAATTTGACACATCTAAATGAAATTTCTCAATGGTTAACAAGCCCGAACAAGCTTACAGATGTGCCGCAGAAATGCTATTCTTCTAACATTCTAAAAATATACACAGAATTCCCATGTTTTTAAAACATGTATTATCAGTACGCAGTGTCTGAGGATCCTACACTGAGCGTCGACACCTGTGGCCACACGTAACATGTGCTAAGGAAGTATGCAATGTGCACTGTATGCAGTGAAGGCGCACACACAAAACAATTCACGCCGTTCTGTTTGGCTGGAAATGCTTTCTGCGCTTGCATCGGCGTCAATGCAGGACACGTTACAACATATTTTACAGCAGTTACGTCAAAACTCCGATATTACTTACGGGACACACTGAAGAACAGTATAATTTGACAGGACCGCCATCTTCATAGTGTTGATGGTAGAAAATCACGAGTACAAAGAGGCGTGGTCTCGGTGTTCATCCTAAATTGAATTAATTAAAAGTATTAGGTGGAACGAAGTATGGCCATGAGCCTAGAATGCTACCTGTCTTTTCAAAACAAGGAAGACAAACTAAACACAGAATGTTCCGAGGTATAACACTCGAGGCCCACACTGAATATTATCCCGACACTTGTGAAGAACAAGTGGTAGAAGAGATGGAAACCTTCAACACTCATGGCCAAATACGCAAGCTCTTTATTCTGATTACGACAAAGATTACTGCACATGAATGCGGTCCCGTCCTATTGTATCACGCCGAGTTTCCTTACAGACGTAGTAAGAGTAGCAACAATGCAACTACACAGCCAAGAACACCACAGCAACGTCCACGAACTACACGATAATATGAACACACCCACGCAGCAGTAAAGGTTGAGCACACAGGTCGTTTGGAATAGTGCAACGATACCCACAAGAACGATGGGATTTAACTGGTTTCAACTAAATTTAGTTAGGGTTCGCCTATTTTAATTAAGGAGTATCACATTACAAATTACATGAAATTGTGACATAGTGCAGTGCAGCGGTAGGCAACTGAAGATGGCCGTTTATGGCCAAACATGGTGCGAACGAAAAAGTAAAGTGAATATAAAGTGTTAGATTTGAGGCTTTCACGGCGGTGACTATGAAGAAAGCAGTCTTCTGGGATTTGGCACCGTGTATATGTGGTGTTAACCGACGTTTCGGAGGAACGTATCGCCTCCATCTTCAGGGTAGAAGAAAAAATATATTAAATATAAATATAAATATAATAAAATATAAATTAAATATAAAAATAAATATAAAAAATATTTTTCTTCTACCCTGAAGATGGAGGCGATACGTTCCTCCGAAACGTCGGTTAACACCACATATACACGGTGCCAAATCCCAGAAGACTGCTTTCTGAATATAAAGTGTTTATTAGTGACCGATATATATGAAATACATGAGAATGGAGGTTGATACCCTATGCATTCTAGGCCTCGGCACCACAAAATCGGCTGCATGTGACCAAGGGTGGCTTTACCTGTACACTGCAAGCCTACCCACAAAGGCGGCTACATACAATTGTTTATTTAGCATCTGTCAAACGCTAAGGTTGCGCTGGAAGGGTCACTGCAAATGATGATAAAGGGCAGCTTTGCGACCGATTTTAATCCAACACGACAAGACATCAGGAGAGGCATGTCACATAACTTCCGGATTATGATATTCCGTCTCCGAATCGAGAATCAAACCTGAGACGTCTGGAATGCGGACGTGTGCACACCACAACACGGTGATGTTCGTCACATACTGACATTCAGGGCACACACAGTAGGTATGTCATTAAATTAATTCCTAAGAGAAGCGTCCTCAAGTAAAGTTCATAGTTTACTCAGCTGGTGGAGAAACGCCTCTCTTTTTAGAAAGGGGAAGGTTCATTAAGGCGTTCACGCGGGTCCACTGCACTATGCAGTAATCCCCCAACGAAGAGAAGGCAAGATAATTATTAGTCACAGCTTCTCGTCTGTACTGTGTAAGCTGAAAACATGGACATGATTTCCGGACGTTAAATAAAGCTGCAGTTGGCAGGCTATGTTGAAGTTCTTATCACTAAATGAAAAACAGAATGTTCAACGTTGATCAGTTCTACAAACCACTAGCTTCATCTCTTCCTCGATCGAGGGGAGATATTTCAATAAAGTTCTTATTTTTGTGACATCAATATTATTTACGTCTGGACGTAGCAAGCCGTCTAGTAAAGACGTAATCATTTCATTAGTACTAACGTAACAACACATACATACGCTGTCCGTCTCGCAAGACAGAAATATCACTTGGAACGATAATCACGTTAACAAAACAAATGAATGGAGCACACGAACACCTACTTGGCATGCAAGCGGCACGATAAATACAACCACTTGTTGCAGTATCGATAGCTCTCGATAAACACTGAAACAGGTCGTGATGTGTTCAGGAACTAGTGCCGGGGATACGGTCCAACTGTATCAAGTACAACATTCCCATAAGGCACTATTCATAACAACACTTCATCTCCTGACAGGCAGACACAATCACACAAATAGCCTTATGGCATCCGTGTGCTGGATAGCACCGTTACCAATTACAATTATTGTGTTTTTCGACATTATCTTCTGGATTATACCACAGTGTAGTGGGTTGTGATACAATGTCGTCTGGTACGCGAATCAAGCATTTAGGAGAAATGTACCGTTCTATTCAAATTAGAACGATATTGTGACGTATAAACACATTGCTAAGCAGTAACTCTGTAAACACCGTCCATTTCTAGGTAACACTGCAACACTAGAACACGTCTCTACAGCAACAGATGGGATGTTTTCTGCGTGGTCCGTGCCAAGGTGTTACCTTGAAGACGATTGGGGCGACCCATGTAGCTGCCAGTTGAGAGGCAGTTCTGTACGGGAGGCTGTGAAGAAAAGACTTTATGTGTGGTTGTGATGTTTAGAGTGTGTAATTCAGTGATACTGTTATAGTTTCTGTTAAAATCCGTTGCCAGGAAACGGCTAGTGGAGACTGTAATAGACTGAGGACACTAGTCTGTGTGTGTCAGTGATCAGCAAAGTGTAGTCAGAAGTCGTGAGTGTACAGGTGCTCAATAAATCGAGTCACCAATCCAAACCCCGTTTATAATCACGTGACAATATCCTGTAGACTGAGGCGATACATTCTTCTGAAACAATGACCCTCACCTACCAGACTAAACCATCTACTACACTGTAACATAACCCAGACGACCACAATATCAATCTTCACCTCAGTGAATAGCCCAAGTCTCAGTCAGTGCATCAGCTGTTCATAAACTTCAAAAAAACATTTAAGACTCTGTTGGAAGGAAGGGTTGTACATATTCAAGGATGGATTCGGTACACCTATGAAACTAATCAGGCTAACTGAAATGTTTAAACAAATTCTAACATAGTTCACACAGGTAACATCTGTCAGATGCATTTTCCATTCACGACGGTCTGTAACAAGGACAGGCCTTATCACCACTGATTCACAAGGAGGTAAAAGGGGAGAAACTGAAATCGGATGCATATGTCAGACTCTGATCTACGCCGTCAATTTTTGGGGCGAAAGCATGAATACCATAAAGGTAAAAAAGGAAGTCTATTAGACATTTAATATGAAGCTTGTTCTACATATAAACACAGAACAAACTATATAGGCCCTAGACGTTCATGCCTCGTCATCAAAATGCAGGGCAAAATCGCAAACAGAAAGACTGGTAACATATCCTTTGAATATGTCAGATTTAAAATATATTGGAGAGACAAAAAAAATCAAAACTACATTCACGAAGAAATTAAGAACACATTATATTCGGGGTATGCCTGTTACTATTCACTTAAGAATGTTTTGTTTTCTGGTCCCTGGGTTCAATTTCCGGAAGGTCAAGATTTGCACGTCATAGAAATGATTCGAATTGGGAAACCTTGACGTAAGGCAGAAAAATATCTCGCAAATGTGCTCTCTTCAAAGCGTACACGGGAGAATGGGCTTGGAAGATTACAGGTGATAGATTATAAAGACCATGGAGTCTGAGCAGGGTCCATCATGATAGGCAAATTAGGAGCTGAAAGCAAAAGATATCGGAAAATATTGCTTTGTAAATAAGACCATCCAACTCTGGAACCAACTACCTTCAGATGCTTTAGGGACTCTCTCCTGTAAACCAAATAATTTTAGAAAAAGGGTTATTAGAGTGATAAACAGGGCGAAGAGAAGGTGTGGGAAAAATAATAAAAAATGCAGTGACTCTGGGGCCCACCCAGTCGCCTATCCAATAGGTACTGGGAGATCTTTCCCCGGAGGGTAAGCGGCAGTGACGTGAAGCTGACCACTCACCTGCAACCAGTGCCGAGGTCAAGAAAGGTGTAGCTATATCCTCATTCCCCCACACGTCTTCATGGTATACTGCTTAGCCAATTAAGTACAGGGACAGCTTTCTTTTAACTGAAGTTGTAAAGTTCCACTGCCATATTCACCTGGGCATGGCCATCCTGTACTCCAACATCATGTGCTAACCGAACGCAACCAAGAGCGTCATTTAATTCGGGCGAAGTGCAGTGTCGCCCGAATTACGGGGTATTAGTGACAAATTGCGGGTCGGTTACAAAGACTTAGCCGTAGGCGAGATAATAATATTGGGGCTTATTTGAAAGTAACCTCCGGTGAAGCGGCCTCCGTAGCCTAGAGGTAACGTTCCCACCTCATGACTCGTAGTACGCGGGTTCAAATACCCGGCGGAGGTCGTCGAATTTTTAAATGCGGAAAAATTCAGGTAACAAGTCCTCCTGGAGGGACTTTAAGCCGTGGGTCCCGTGTCGTAGCTTTACGGCACGTAAAAGAACCTCATACCTCCAAAGGAGGTCACTGAGCAAAATTGCGGACGTTTGCCGCCCAACAGCAGCCACTAATACCTCCGGTAGATGGGGGAAGCATTATAGATACTTCTCAGCCAGTAGAGAGACGGTCTCGCTGGCTGGGCGGGACTGATGGTAAGCACCAATGCCGGTAGGATATAGAGACTGGTAGAAATCATAGAGGGAAGCACAATGGACCACTACAGGTCTAAGTGCATGGGGAAACCCACCCTCTCTAATAACTAACTAACTAACCTCCGGTGAGCTGTTAATAAAACAAGCTATGAGAAAAAAATATAGTATCCCATTTAATTCTTCATCTAGGTACGAGTAAACACGGAGCGAGATCAAGGTTGTAAGAAGGGTGGTCAAACAACTCCCAGCTGAAATGCTCCAACAGCGCTCGAGTGCGAGCAACTGTATGCCGACGTGCATTGTCATGGAGTAGCACTACAACGTATGTCAGCATTCCATGCCTTTAGTTCTGAATAGCCTGCGCTACAGTTTTTTTAGTGTTTCACAATATACTTCTGACGTTATTGTGGCCCAGTGTTGCGTTAATTCAACTATCATCGCTCCTTTCCTGTCTAAGAAAACAGTGGCCATCAGCTTTCTGGCAGACAGCCGACGTTTATTTAAACTTTTCGGACTGTTTGGTGAATGTGCGTGTATCCACTGATTTCACTGCTGACTGTTCTTTGGTCTCGACATTCACAAATGAAACCCAGCTTTCATCACGATATGACTGAGAAATTCATTGCCATTTCTGTGGTATCGCGTCAAATCTGTGGAAATTCATGGCAGTTCTGAAATTGTGAAGCGCCGTTTTTCACTTTGAACAAGTGAGCTTCTCAAGAAGGAATTTGTTTCGTTGATTTGTCAGTTATGTTCACTGTCCACGAAAATAACGACAATGAACTTAGCTCGCAACATAAGCCTTAAAGGTGCCGTAATAAGGAGGGATATGGAACAAAGCTGAAGACATCATTGGGGCCCAGGAGACGCCAGCAAGGCGTCACTATAGTGCTTAACAAACTGCCGATATCATAGTCTCCCGGCAACTTCGCTTTACATGAGAAAAAATATTCAGTATGAACGCGATATGAAGCTGTATTCTGGGTACAGTGGTGAAGAGAAAAATTTCTAATGCCCCTTCATCCCCGTCTGCCAACTATCCGAGCCGCCACTTCTCCAAACCTTCAGGAGTCAGCGATGGCTTCTATAACCCAGACTGTACGAAGACTGTTATAACATCTGAAGAGCTGAAAATCGCTACAACGTAGGTACTTCTTCCACGACGCCTAAGGAGCAACAAGTGAAATGATTCACATTCCGGAATCCAGAAAGCCATTAATACAACCACCAATGTCACTAAATAACTTCACAGATTTCCTTATTGTGCCCTACTCAGCTTAAGGTAACAGGTATCGCGTGAATAATGACACTAAAGAAAACTTGGCCTTCTGGCGGTGAATAGGACGGCGGAATTTTATCGCTACCTTCCCACAATGCATATACGTTCATTAGATAGTCATGAGCAATACAGCCTTCAACGCCACGACAGAAACGGTTTTTGGAAATATCACAAACAAAACTGTTTTCCGTCCTGCGCGTCTGATACTCGTCTTACCGTCAAAACAGACATTAAGACACTCATGACGATGAAGCTGCGAATATGCCAGCGCGGTCCAAGTGGCCACCTACAGATTGGACGGCCGGAGTTAGTTTCGCAAAAGCGCAGAGCTTGTGCTCGCCACAGGGTACAGCGGCTCTCTGGTCTTTCGAGCCTCACCCCGTGGCCAGTGGAAGTTCCGTTATTGGGGGTAAAGCCAACGGAGCTTCCCTTCTATCCCCTAAATGCATACATGGCATGCAATTGCGGTACAACGGTACCTTTACGTTTATGTCACGTAAAACACTTCACAGATGCGAGAAGAAACAGTTCTGACTGGGAGTACAGAAGACCAGCTGAAGTTTACAAATCCCTTAATTTTCACAAGTTGTGATCCGTGGCCACAACGAGCTCCTGTGGTGGCAAAAATGGCGTGACTGCGTCACTGCGAGACGCTTCATCAGTTCTTAGCCACTTGTCGCGCACCAGGCTACCTATCGATGGCGTGAACACACCGAAATCTAGCAACAGCAACATGAAGATTATTCAGCGGCCGTCGGCAACTGCCTCCAGATGTTGCAGACAAAAAGTCCTTTAACCTAGAGACTTCAATACGGCCTCGCAGAACGTAAATTCCAAAATACATATGGTGGTCAGAAGCTTTCAATTTTCGTGAAAGGTTAGAAGAAAAATTGTCTTCGGAACTATGAATCGCCGTTGACAATAATAATCACATGTTCCCCTTCCTTTTGGGGGGGGGAGAGCGAATGAAGCAGCAAAACTACAAAAATATGAAGCGAGGGCAGTATTATGAATTTGTAAGAACTCAAAGTGTGTACTATACTTTTTAAACTGCTGTCCCTGTAATAACTTCGGAGTCGTTTATGGCAGATTCCCATCTGGCTACACCTCGTCATTGTCAACTCTCTTGAACATTATTTCCATCTTCATGCCACCTAAATCTCGACCTTACTAGCGTCTTGTACCTTCAGACATACGTTCAAAACTTTCTGGCCATAGTTCAAGCGGTTACTCGCTGGCTTCCCACCGCGACAGCCCGTATTCGAGCCCAGGTCAGGTCATCTGGGATCTGTGGTGGCCAAAGTGACACTAGGGCAGGTTTTCTCAGAGTACTTCGGTTTCCCCTGCCAATCTTTTTCTTTTATTGCTAGTGAGGTGGGACTAAGCCCCTTGTACTGCGGCCACTTCTGGCCTATTGTACCAGCCCCAGATGATAGGTGAGGGTGATTGTGGAACAATTTGTGGAATGAAGACTGGCAGGGGAAACCGAAGTACTCGGAGAAAACCAGCCCCAACGCCACTTTGTCCACCACGAATCCCACTTGACCAGACCGGGATCGAACCCGGGCCGCTGCGGTGGGAAGCCAGCGACTAACCGCTTGAGCCTCGCAATCTTCATTCCACCAACTGCTCCACAATCACCATCATCTGTCATCTGGAGCTGGTATAATAGGCCAACAGTGGCCACAGTACCAAATGGACTCAGTATCACATTACTACTACTACTACTACTAACAATAATAATAGCCACCAATCTTGCTGCGCATTGAGGTTAATCAAATCTAGCACCTAACCAGAAAATATAAGACAGAACTATTTATTAACAATATTTCACTACTACCTGTACGTCAAATCAAACAAAAAAACATTTCTTTTTGAAAGGCTCCATTATGCAGTTACCAATGAGTGAGAACAACAATAACACATACTCATAGGAACAGAAAATATGACATACCGAAAAATATGATCTTATAAAAAGAGGAAATCTCTGTAGACTTCACAGAACGCAAGACTACACGGCGTTCGGGCTTACTAGAAGTACCATCCGTCAACTACAAAATTGGTGGTAGTAGTAGGGACACAGTAGACCACGATACGATACGATACGATATAGTTTGTGTTCTGGCTGTTTAGCGACATTATCAGAGTTGCATTTGTTTTCATCTGCAGAGAGAGAGAGAGACAGACACACACATAACACATTTATTACGAACGTCACGTACGTTCACGCCAATACAAACACGCTCTATACTTGTCTCAAAACCACATAAATCGCCAAATCCTTGCACTTCTTGCAGATCAGACTGCCTTCATGCAATTATGAAATCGCGGTTCGTTCAGTCATCTTACAGCAACGAGAGACGGAAGTGCACTACTAGTCTCTGCCTAACCTTGATGGGTCGGTGTGCAGAAATTCCTGCGTAATGACGATCGGTCATCACAATACTGTCCCAAGACCGAAGAATTTAAAGAATTACAGGGACCTTGTACAGTGTGATACCTGCAGTCTAACCAGCTGTCCAATAATGGGCTCCAATATGAAATAAATGACAAGAAGAAGAATACAAAATTCCAAGGAAGGCGTTGGGAAACAATGTACGGACACTGCACTGGAACGAAGCCGACATGATTCAGACGTGCTTTATGAATTCGTATTATTCAGGTTATTTTACGGCTCAGTCGAATGACTGCATGACAGTCAACGATAAATCAGAAAACGTGTGGAAGGACGCGGCTGTGGCCTAATCAAAGGCACTACATACAACTGCTTGTAGATTGAGGCAAACCACGAAGAGTCTCGGTCGTGGTAGTCGGAATCCTGGGCGAGATTTCAACCGGGTACCTTCCACACACGGGGCACGCGGTAGCGTAGTTGGTTGAAGCACTATGGTACAAGCCGGAAAGTCGCTGGTTCGATTCCCAAAGTCACTGAATTTTTCAATTCACATAATCCTCCCAGCCGCACTATGGCCCTGGGATCGATTCAGCCTCTAATAGAAATGAAAACCAGAAATTTTCCTGGGGTCAAAGGGCGGCCGGCACGTAAGGCTGACAACCTCACACAGCCTTCTATGAGCAGCCTCGACGTCTCGCAACTCTGTGGGCCACCTCAGCCTGTTACAGGGATAGCTTCACCTTTTACTTTCCACACACAAGTCTGACCCAATATACTTGGTTCCCTTATGAAACTTATTAATAAGAGAATATTGGGAATTGGTCCACATAGCACTATACCTGACCGCCATCCAGCGCATGCTTCTCTGGTAATACGTACCTGTGAAATAACAAAAAAAAAAAGTATTACTGAAACAAGAAATGGCCAGCAGCAACTGACATCAGGGAGTTACATCGACAATATTAGCCTATGTTTCGAAACAATGACCATATGACAAACAGCCATATTTATTTAATACGCAATGGGCCTACTTTTCAATGCATTTGGCCCAAATTTCCCGATTCAATCGCAATTTAAGTTTCCGATTGAACCTCGATTCATTCTTTCACAGCTTATAATCCTTGGTTCTTTTCAGATGCAGCTTCATCAACACTGATTCTTCGACTGTCACGGATACGATGATGGATCGCGTCCTCTGACCGTGTATTGCCTTTTACTGCATTCTGTCAAAGAACCCGCCATGTCAAAAGTTCCACAGTGGTATCACTACTTAAATTTCAATGGAAACGAAGATTGCGTGAATTATACAAAGCTAATATTGTTTATATCCGCCATCTCTTCTTCAATGCTGCCAAAACCACTCTCAAGGTAAATTAAAAATCTCTAGACACTTACACCTTCTCTCGTAAATCAAAAGTAAAATTATCAACAGATTACATTCGGCAAACTTGTGCTACAATTTGGTCGAAAAATAATTTGACCACAGATGACGTGTGCATGAATGCATGCATGCATACATACATGCATAGACATAGCGTTTCATCAGTTCATATATCGTGAGATAGAGAACAATATCTTTAAAGTCAAGTAACACTGCGGTACAGTCAGGTAATATTCAAGGTTAAATAAGGCAATATTACATTTCTTACAGATACGAACAAACTGAGACGAACAGGGACCTGGAATGGCGACAACGCCGCACGCAGACTCACACCTGTCGTGACATCACGGTGACGTCAGCCCACTGCCCGCAGGATACCGCATAACAATACTAATAACAAACAAGCTCAAACTCCTATAAAAAGTTATACAGCGGATAAATAACATCAAGTCCATTTCTAAAACAATATTTACGTTAAAATGATATAAAGAGCGATTACAGTTTTTTCCTGCCATGACTTAGCTTTCCTCATTTCTCCCCTGAATCACCGGGAGATGCTGCATCATAACAGATCATAGAGCACCGGTGAGAATCATCATCCTGTCGGTGCAAATATCTTGACAGTAGCCTATCAACAAAGCAATTTTTTTGCTAAAAATGTAGTACAAACCAGTAACTCAGTCCTCAGAGCCCGGAAACATTTGGAATTCCAAAAATTGTCTGCTAGCTTCACCGTTCTCGCATCAGCAGTTGAAACGGCGTCCTACCGGACCAGCTGCTGTAGCGCTATCGTGACAAGAGATGGAAGAAGTTCGAAGTGGCGATCTGTATTCGGTCCACATGGAAGTTATTCCAGTCAGATATCATTCATATTGATTCGTCAGACAGACGTCGTTTAGGATTTCAATGTGTAAGGCGTTATTATCGACTGTAATTGTAAAAAAGTGTCATTAAACCCAATCACCAAATACAGAACCCATTAGTATTAGTCACGCAAACCCAGAATATGTGAAAATATATAGAATCCACTTTTTGGGGCACCCAATGGTACCAGCCACACCACCACCTGACGCACTACAAAATTCTCATTCGTGAAACTGCGTGCCCTCCCGTGGGGGCAAATCAGAACATGAAGCCTCCCTGATTTGAACACGCGAATATTCAAGGGAGAAAAACTGTCGGGAGCACGACTCGGTACAAGAAACGTCCTTCTGCCATATCCACTTCATATGTACGCGTACAAGCATGCTACAGAAGGAGAGGCCACTGCATGTGGAGAGCTCTGGGACGTTACACCGTGCAGTCCGATGAAAATCAGTCGACGTTTCGAAGGAGATGCTGCCTCCATCTTCGGGAATGAAGAGAATGCCAGCGTGAAGCAGACAGAGCTGCTTTATTCTGGTTTCTTGCTTGGCTCTCCTCAACTGTAAAGATGGGAGCAACATATTCCTCGAAACGTCGGATGACTTTCATCTTGTATGTTAAATCCCAAAAGACAAATTCTTAATGGCGTAGGAATCAAATTCATTCCATTTTCAGAAAATAAAACTGATTTATTCCTACATTATTCTGGACACAAAGGGTTATTATTCTCAACTGCACTTTGCTATACCGTAGAAAAATGTTAGCTTTATTTATTGAAAGACACGTTCTCAACGCAAAACGCTACACAGCGTCGAGGGCCAGGATGGTTACAAACTGTACGGGAACAGCAGCAGTCGTGGCCCATTTTAACGCAGGTCTACTAATCCAGATTTGACATGAAAGCATTATGAAAACCCGACGAGAACTTTACAACAGCCAATCTCGCGCCGAAACTCTATTCTTCCCGTCCCTGAATAAGAAATATAAAAGGAAATCACCCATTCTCCTTCCTTAATCGAAAAGGAGGGCTTATGAGATCATGTTTTGGGTGTGTACTTTCAACTTTTGAACCAACTAATCGGCTTTCAAGGGTTTGATATGTGGTTTATGATATGGGGGGGAGCACTCCCAACTTCGTAATTTCTAGCTCCTGCAATCGGTACAAACTTGACAGAGGCAGGAGAGACAATACCAGGGCCACGTAATCCAGGATCCTCAAATGATGTAGAATATGTAACTACTGTGAAGATAATTTTACAAACTGTAAAACAATAAAAGGTGGTTTTATGACATCTATGGTTAGCTTCAAGACTGCTCGCTGTAACTACAGAACCACTGCAGCTAGACACATAAAACATGGTATGGAGACAAGACGATATACGTACCTACAAATCCTATACTGAATGTACATTGTAAAGTTAGCCGTCGCCACAACAACGTGATTTATAATCAATCAATATTTTACAACTGAATATTTATTTCCTGCTACATGTTTCGGTCTCATAGGACCATCAGCAGGCAGTGATATAAGAATACTTCTAGGATTACTGAACTACTAATATGGATCCATGTCTGGTGCAACGTGTCATACTCTTAGACTCCGTGGACTTTAGTCCACAAGCGAACTATACCGACCGAGCGATCGCCGCTTATCAGCAATGTTGGTGCTAAATTTTGCGGAGAGAGGGTGTCCCGTGGCAAGCGCAACGGATTCCCACGGCGGTTAATCTCGGTTTTCTAGAACAGGTGTCATGCTCTGTGATATAGAACTGTGCTTCCAGTTAAATAGAAGTACTGAAATTAAGTATATAACAATATACAAAATATATTAGGATATATTGACAAAAAATATATTAAAGTATGCTGACTTTATATTAAAGGTATTATAAGTATTGAAAGATGTATTAAAATTATTAGTTACTAGAAGTTATTAAATAGTATGTATGCAAATTTTTAAAGTTTACTGAAATATTGTACCGCATCGTCTTTCGTGGGGAATGCTGTAACTCCAACGCTATAACCCTGACAGCCAACTCGTATTATTTCCGTACTGAAAGCGATGTGGGGTGCGAACCAAGTTGGAATGTTCATCAGGCCAAAAAATCGGAATACAACACGTGAGCGGATATGAGTGCTTTCAGACGAGCAATGGACAAGAACATGCATCTGAGGAGCTGCTGTCTGTTAGTGAGTGGAAATATTCAATATAATCCCGATACAGGAAAGACTAGTAACCTGCTGCAAGTGATATCCATTTAAGGAACTGATGATGGAATTAAGTGATGATCGATTGATATCAGCGAGGACGAGGGTATGAGACAAAGGCGAGTAGCGACAGAGATAACACGGATCATGCATCGCAGCTTTACGGTTATCAACAGCAATTACAGACCTAGAGTATAGAAAGATTCGCATTAGAAAATTTCGTGCATGCGAACTTATATGAGGCTCATACCCTCAACTTGGCCTGTCATTCGAGCGCTAACTCGCTCATCTGAAATCCCTTCCGAACAAAAACGGGCATGTGCGAACGAACAATGCTACAAACGAACGCAACTGTCGTCCAGGCAGTTCGCCTAACCCTCTCCTCGTATCCACCTTCTAGACCAGGCATGTCCAACGCGTCGATCTCTTAGGCCTGTGAGGAAATTATACATGAAAAGCATGAAAATTCACTTGTAATATGATATGATTATATTCGGATTTTGAAGGGAAAGTACGTATTAAAGTAGTCTGTACTCTCAATGTATGTTGCTTTTACAACAAACATCATGTGTCGTGTTATTTTTACCAATATTTTTGCTTAAAGCAAGGTACGACGATAGGAGGGGGTGGTAGATCACTGGCAGTTTTCACACTAAAAAGTCGATCACAACCTCTTTGAAGTTGCACATGCCTGTTCTAGAAGATCTTGCTGTTTTGGCAATGTTTATTGGCCCTAAATGCAAGTTCTTATCTAGTCGCCCTTCCTCCTCACTACATGTTTCGACAGAATACGGCCATCATCGGGTGTTGTCTGTCATGCTAGAATTGTTGCACTGTATGTCAAAATGAATTGGAAGTTTGCAATTAAAATTAATTAACATCTTCATGTTATATCAATTGTGATCGTCATCCATTCGTTTAGAAGATATTTGCTTGAGTATTTCTCGTTGTTGGATTTACTTGCGCCGTGAGTATTATGCGTGTGATCTGTGCAGTCTGTAAGGATGTTGCTGTAGAAGTGTTACCAGTTTTGTTGTGTATGCTCCACTGGTTGTGGGGGTTTCCACGCTGCCAGAGTAGTCATGTTGTTACGTGATTTGTGTGTGTCGATAATTTTAATTTTAATTCCATGCTTAATTCATTTTAACTCTGACATACAGTGCAACAATTTTAGCAAGCTAGACAACACCTGATGATGGCCGTATACGGTCGAAACATGTAGTGAGGAAGGTCTATGAATATTTCCGTCGACACAACAATATGTTAAATATATCGCTTTCAAGCAAAGACGAACGTGTATTTATTTACATACGCAGAGGTTTTATGCAACATGTTTCGACCAATATACAATCTGGTAGCGCCGGTAATCGAACCCGGACCTCTAGGTCTGTAGCCAGGAACTCTTGACCACTAGACCACAGAGGCGGTCTTAAAACAATATTATGCGTACTGGTGCTTGTACAAGCAGAGTTTCCATTGCTTACGGCATAACTGACGTACTTCCGCTGCTTATACATTCATTTTAGGCAATAAAAGTGTCGCATTTTATTTCCTGAGTCTTTTCTGCCTGTTCGGCAATTCAACTCCAAAATTACAAAACTGCGAGTCAAATTACGGAATTTCGCTTTCCGAACTCTCTGCGGGAAAGGAGATCGAGCATTGCCTGCATACAGCTAGGCCGATAATTATAACCCGTGGCAGAGATGAGTAAATATCAACAGATCCGAAACTATCCTGATCTTGCGCCCAGTGAAGACGAATGGTTTTGCTGGGGAGCCTACACACTTAACCCATTTACGCTGTCATGTGTGGCCAGGTTTAGGAGCACAGCACCGTAACAGAATAAGGTGCCGTTAATCTAATGTCAGGTGTCAGAGCAAGCCTTCGGGTTGGCTAGACAGCTTACATGCGCCTTCATACGTAAAGTCTGGACAATAATCCCACCCCTCCCGTTATGAACGGTAGCACTAGCGCGAAATTTAACAGCACCAAGCCATTTCACTATATCTGGTGACAGCGACTGGGTAGGGTCTGAGGAAACTCTCCGCCACGGTATGGGAGCGATTAAAAACATGGAACTAATTGGGAAATTTAACATAACGCATACAAAATCCGACAAGTTCTTCCCACGATTAAAATAGAGATAATAATTAAATTAAATTGAAATTAATTATTATTACGCACACTTTCCTTTTGAGAAGAAACTTCTTACTCGTCGTGAAGATAAAGTCCTACTTGGTAGTCGAATCAGGGTTCAATTCCCGGCAGTAGCAGATACCCACAGTGACCAGACCGGTTTCGGGGCAAATCCAGCCACCTGTCCAACAAGTACTGGGAGATTTCTGCCCGAGGATAAAGCGGCCGAGGAAAGAAGCTGATTCAACTATATACAGTGCTGAAGATGGTCAAGTCAAAGTCAAGGGCACATTGCGACTGGAGGTCGGTCAGACTGTCTATCTTGGTGTCGAGCCCCTGCCATGTTTTTTCTTATATGAAATTTCTAGTAGTATTCGCTACAACGGCAATCTAGTCACTTGAACGGTCGTATGCCTGACCGCCGCCAAGTTTAAGTCTCTTATACTCGCTGAAGATGATAATACGTGGAGCTACGTTTCCTTTTCCACACGTCACGGCACGGGATTTGCTTAAACTAAAGACAATTTTACCTGTTTACCTTACTCCCTGTTCTTAAAGTTTCTCCCAAGGAGCGTTACGTAAAGAAGGGGCATGGCAGCGCTGACAATAATGTGCAGCTGGGTATTAATATAAGGAAAGACCACAAACTGTATATGCGTGATATTCATGTCGAAATAGCAGCTATCAGTGAAACACCCAAATCGCTCAACAAACGGCTGAAGATGAGTCTCGACGTGCTGAAGCCAGATAATGACCATCACGACGTTCTACTGCCAGCTGACTACTTCTGACGAAGTCTACTTTATTTCTACTGACAATTTTCATCAGTAAAATTTCCTATAGCTACCAACACTGCTTACTACGTACTGTTGTCCTATCAAGTTTAGTATTTTAGTATACATGAAGTCAGCTTTCCAGAAAACTTCGAGTTACTAACGTCTGACCGCCTGCTTTTAATGTTTCCTGTTACATACTTAGGGCGACTCATTTTACTTGAAATGTTAAAAAAAAAAACTCCGTGGCCTGTAGACCCCAAGCGAAATATATCGACCGAGCGGGCGCCGCTTGTCGGCGAACTTAGTGCCAACTTTAGCGGATAAAGGTTGACACGTGGTCAGCGCAACGAAACCATACGGCTGTTAGTCTCAGTTTTCTAGACAGGAGGCGGCATTTCCTTGAAATAGCTCCTCAGTTATCCTCACGAGGCTGAGTGGACCTCGTTCCAGATTCACTACCTCTCAGAAAATCTGGTAGGGCTGGGAATCACACCGGGGACCTCTGACCACTAGACCCCAGAGGCGGTCGAAATATAAAAAAGACGAAGTAATTTAACGGTGGAAGAAAACTTAACATGAAAAGGCGGCATTTCCTTGAAATAGCTCCTCGTGCGTGCGTGCGTGTGTGTGTGTGTGTGTGTGTGGGTGTGTGTGTGTGTGTAATGTTATTCGTACTGAAGATCGCAAGGCAGCGGATCGTTCTCACCCCATTACGTGATGGTGATGAACTAAGCAATAAATCTCACTATAACAAAAGAAGGTAATGATGCGCACATGTGGGGGTCACAAAAGCATGTTCACCTTATCTGGCAACACGTCACTCGAACACAGTTCAATTGATGGCCGGTCCATGAGAAAGAATGCAGCTAAGACTGATCTAACGAAACATTTTATCTAATTATCAGTCCTACATTTCGCCGAAGGATATTTTTCCGTTCGCTTCGATGAAGGGATAATTTCACATTCTCGTGAAGTATATTTTCCATCATCTGAACTTTCATTTCACGTTATATGACGTCGCCTAATTTTGATATTAGGCTGTGACGACGATTAGGTGAAAAAAATCATTTCAGGATAATGTGCTTAATGGCTCTGGTCTAGTTTATCCTGACCATGTGTAACGATGCCTAACTGTAATTGGAGTCCTTCAGAATTCATCGAATATAATCATCTTCGCATGTCAGCGCTACAAAACTCACACAACTAACGAACATCGTTAAAAATTTAAACCTCGAGGATGCAACGTTAAAACACAAAATTTGGTATTATCCTCCAACATCTCTACTAGCCTCGCTTAAATTAATTAAAATGACAAACTGCATCACATATGTTTGTAATTAATGCAAGGAAACTGTACAAGTCGAAAACATATGAGAACGCGTGCAATAAATGACACACACGTTGTGTTCATTTTATTAACCAAACAATTCATTATATGGAGCAGTGTCATTTTTCAGAAGCTGATAATAGTTCACCTGGTGAATATATTCCCCACTTCTTATGGAACACGAGGATTCGTTACCGATTCTACAAAAGTCCATTACTGAACTCAGTCCTACGCGATCTCAATCCAATCCAGCCCCCCCCCCCCGGGATTTCTCTGTTTCCCCATTTACGTGCTGGTTTTCAGCGTGCATAATCGCTTAATATTTCCTTACTATAAATGTGTATGCATTTCTTGTTCCCCGATTTGGCCCCTCTAGCAACACCTAATCACTACACCCATCGTGCAATATTCTCCATCTTCCTGCCACAGCCACTCTCGAGTTCAAACATTCTCCGCGGTGTCTGTTCCCAGGCGCCCTCAGCATATCCTCTCCTTTAGAGTGCGAATCGAAATTTCGCTTTCATATAAAACAAACCGAGGCGTTGAAGTTCTGTGTTTAATATTTACGTGTTTCGATAGAGCGGGGAAAGCCATGCTGCTTTATTTCAAGGGCATCGCGCGTTCCCCTACCAGAATGTCATCTACTCTTCTTCGTCATGTAATTCTTTCATTTCTTACTGCTAGTTCGAAATATATGAACTCGACACATCCTCAAAGACTCGTTCTCCCGGTAATTCTTTTTTATGCTAGTGGAGTGGGGCTAAGTCCCTTGCACTGCGGTCACTTCTGGCCTCTTGTACCAGCCCCAGATGATAGGTGAGGGTGATTGTGGAGCAATTGGTGGAATGGATATTGTCAAGGGAAACCGAAGTACTCGGAGAGAACCTGCCCCAGCGCCACTTTGTCCACCACGAATCCCACTTGACCAGACCCGGGATCGAACCCGGGCCGCAGGGGTGGGAAGCCAGCGACTTACCGCTTGAGCTATGACGGGGCCCTCTCCCGGTAGTTACATCTGCATTACAGTTTTAGTCTGCCTACTCCACTAAGATCCACTTTACTCACATCTCAAGTTCTCAGTCCTCTAATATCCGCTTTCCATCAAATCTGAACGCATAACTCAGCCACCTCATCTGAGTATATTATCAGCAGAGGGTAAGCAATTGCATTCCAATGCACACTTGCAGTTAAGCTTCTACATACTCATCAAAATCCCTACAGACATAATTTCATTTACTTAATCAGTTCCTCCTGTACCTTTAAGGTGTGGTTTCGCTTTTCATTCTGACCATTTTGCAGACGGCAGGACTCGCTGCACGGGTGATCAGCTCGTCGCAAGACCTGTGCCTAAACACAGTACACACACACACACCAAACATCCATGACCTGTGTGGGATTCGAACCCACGATCGCGGCTTCCGAGCGAGCGAAGACAGTACATGACTTAAACCGCTCGGGTATCGTGACCGGCGATATATATTTAAAAGAACTATAAATTACAAATTCCATCAATTTCCTTCAGTCTTACGGGCACACGCATGAAGCTGAGTTGCCCAAGCAGGCCAAGCGCTCGCTTAAATAATGAAGAAATGGCGAAGAGAGAAAATATTATTTTCTGTTTAAATAAATGAACAGCTCTTAAACGCCTCTTCTCTCATTGTCTTTCAGTTTCTTACAGGGACAATATCCCAAGAGGAAACGTAAGATACATCTCGAGCAGCTTTTGTTTCTTCTGCCAAAACGAAATAGGCTCTCTGGCCTGCTTCCATTCAGAATTGACTATGAAATTATGAATCTTATACAGTTGGTAGGCCTCCTTCGATGGGTGATCAGCCCATCGAAAGGCGGCTACCCACGCAGTACAACACGAACACAGAAGAAGCGCAGAAATCCATGCCTCGAGTAGGATTCGAAACCACGATCCCAGTGTGAGTGGTCAAAGTCATTTCATGCCTTAGATCGTGATCGCCTTAGCACCTACTTACGAAGAAAATTGCAGGAGAGTACTGAGAGTACCCTAATTACGACACCGAGATCCAGCGAGTGGATGAACACAACCATTCGGTGCAGGGTGAAACTGAAGAAAATATCCACACAAAGCTTCCAGAATTTTCACGAGTCGGACCTGAGACCAAAATAAGTACTACATCTACGATGGATTTGATGTCAGCATACTCGTACTTCTTAACAACACATAACCTACATAACACAAAATTCAGGAAGACTCTGGACCAAGGACGCGGCACTAGAGGTTTATTTCACTGATCTAATGAACTACTGACTAAACTCAAACCAGAAATGTCAATATGGTTACGATATGCATAACATGAAAAAGGTCACATTTGAAGTGCCATCCTATAAGGGACTGAACACCACTCAGTCATAGCTGTAGGTTGGAACTCACCGAGAATAAGCCTGGGTATGCGCTGGATAACCTGGGTTAGTTTCCGGAAAGAAATGTCAATTCCTGCAACCCATCAAAGCCTCCTGTCCCATAGACACAGTAACTTAAAGCCAGACAATGCATCTAATTCCGAGGTTAGAATATGTGAACCTCTGCTGTGTGGTGCTTATGCATATGGGAAAGTGGAAAGCAAGACACGACACTTGACTATCCAGCAGGTAACGTTGGATAAAACTGAGTACTAACAGGCTTGAGTAAGAACAACACAAATGGCATCAGTCGACTCTCACGACCCACATAACGGCCGGCGGCAGACGGACTCCAGCTCAATGACAAAGTAGCAATAGCATCCGTGAGAAACCTGTGACCGTAGTCGTTGCCGAACTGCGGACCGCAAGAAGACTGCGTCCGCCGTGACACCCCCAGCCGAGCTTCTAGCACCGCAATGCACAATTGTGCGAGTTAGGAATCTGTGTGTGACATGGACACATCACGTGTGAAACTCTCAAACCTTTCTTACATTGTCTACCGTGGAAACCCCGACAAGTACCAAATGAAGTAAAGGCCTACTGAGAAGCTGAGAATGAACCAAAGAATCAAGAAATTTCTAGCATTTTATGGTACCACATGGTCGATTGCCGTATTTACAACAGCCCGTGACTAAATACCATTCCCAGTCGGTTGAACCCATTCCACATACATCCTTATACTTTAACACTATATTCCCTTCTAGGTCTACTCTCCCGCACTAACAGTTTGTATGCAATGTGCGTCTTTCCCAAGCGTGCTACATGAATGCCTAATTCATGAGAGTGGTCTTTTATATATATCTCCTATATACAAAGTGCATTCAACGAAAGTCATATGTAACGCGGAAATAATTAAAAGATTAAATACACCTATTATGCATGACCTCAGGATGGCATAATGATTATAGCCTAAATGTCAGATTTATATAAAATATTTGGTTGTTGAATATATACACACAAACATCATGCCATAAAAGGCTCGCTATATTGCAAGAGGCCAGTTAGTGGCGCCACGGCACACAGTGTTCTTATCTACGCGGAACATGGCAAGTTCCTTGTATGTCTCTGCCAACAAGATACACGTTCTTGTATTTCCGCACAAGGAGCGAATCGTGGTCAATGAATCCCATACGAAGACAAGAAATATTAGTGTTAAACAAGGGGCAAAATGTACTGGGAAACATCGTCTTAAGTAAGTCATGACACAGAAATGGTAACATGACAGACATTGTACGAGCACATGTTCTGTCTCCGAATGGATCTGGGTGACAGTTCGTACTGGAGATCTGTACTAAGAGTTATACTGTGAATTTTAGTCTGCTTCATACAAGTCAAATATACTATGATCCCCATGAACTTTTAAGATATTTTCAAAATGAATTAATGTATAAAAATTGGTACGTGGCACATGCCCGAAATATAGATCTCATTAAATCTACAGTCCCTATTAGGAAAACATTAAATGGGATATAAAATTAACGACACACCGCAAGAATTACTTACTTTGACGTAATGGTGGAATTTGCGTGGTGAGATGATCCTCGGAACTATGCCGGCGGTAGCGTAGCTACTGGTAGAGTCTCCCATGCCGGAGAAGTCAAAGCTGATGATCCAGACAAAAGGGGATACCCTGCTCCTTCATGTTGGGAGCTGTGTGGCTGAAATCCTGCTCCATCAAAATCCTTAATTTCTGAGAAGCTTTTAACGAATGCAGTCGGACGGAAAGGGACCAATGAACAGCAAACGTAAAAGAGACCAAGGTACATCATGGGCCGCGCCATAGCTCAAGCGGTTAGTCGCTGGCTTCACACCGCGGCGGCCCGGGTTCGACCCCGGGTCTGGTCAAGTGGCGCTGGTGGCAGGTTTTCTCCTAGTACTTCGGTTTCCCCTGCCAATCTTCATTCCACCAATTACTCCACAATCAGCCGCACCTATCATCTGGGGCTGGTACAATAGGCCAGAAGTGGCCGCAGTAGAAGGGACTTAGTCTCACCCCACTAGCAATAACAAAAGGTACATTATGGACTGTAGCGCACGCAGACGACATGATGATGATGATGATGATGACAGTGTATGTAGCGAAATAAAAGGACATAAATTCCTTACGGTCTGCCGACATGGGTGGTCGCAAGCACTCAGGCGGCGAGTTCAGAAACGTCAATCGTAGCGAGTTTCCTGTCTGCAGAACACTTTGTACGTGTTCGTCTTCAGGATGGAAGAGTAAGCCATGTAGGCAAGCAGCAAAAAGGAAGCTGTAAGCAGAGCCTTAGCCAACCCTGCGATGGGAGACCATCCTGACGACAGTGTATAACTATGGGAATTACAAGTACTTAGGTTTCCGAAACGTTGTTTTCTCTGCTTTTAGGATACCGGACCATGGACAAAGTCCAAAAAACCACAGGCTATAGGTTTCTCCCAAACGTCGGTGAACAACATAGTGTCACATCGCAAAAGACTGTACCAGTCACCACAGGCAGCAGTACATGTACTACTTCCTTGGATATTAAAAATGTCGGCACTTTGCCCAGAGATTCGTTAATGCGTTGAGTATGACTCTCACAGTGAACAGCAACTGTATCCCTAAACAGCATTAACCAACTGGTCTCTGTGCATTGTACATTTCCTGCGAAGCAGAACCAGAATTTTTAAAAGTCGTTCTGAAGATTCCGTTCTTCAGAGTTGAATATACAGACATGTGAATGTACACCTACATCAGAACCGACACCTTGCACCAGGAAGTGACAGCACACCCGGAAGAGCATAAGCCAGTGGTAACACTGAAGGGACCAACCGCCGAGCCAGTACGTTGATTGATAGCTGATCAGTGATCGGGGCTAGGCATTTAGGGTTTACTGTGAGCCATGATGGGCTGCATGCTAACCGCCAATCAAATGTTAACCGCGATTCATATGTACCACTGACTGAAATTCTTTTGAAATACCACACGGTGGATCTGGAATATAAGCATCTACCTTCCAAACATTTTCTCTCAACATTAAACCTAGGATATGTAACCTTAAAGAAAGAAGTTGTAAAGCCAAATGTGTATAGGCAAAGTTAACTCTGTGCTCAACTAACCTCCACGCCACAAAGACGTACGGGGAGCTGAGGTATAGCTCCACGCAAGCTTAACATAGGAACAACATACATGTATGTTGTCTGATTTATGGCCCGGCCGCTTTAACCGGGTGGAATAAGCACTGACGCCCACTGCATTAAGGCTGAGTGGGTCCCAAAGCCGATGAGGACATGTATAGCGGAGAAGGGCTCTTGCTCCTGCTTGGACTCGAACGCAGAGTTCTCGGCTGTCCAGCCCGTAACTCGGTCCCTATACAGTCCAAGCTGGATTGAACTGACTCAGAATCATGTATAATGATGGGTTTCGGTACAAGCCATCGAACCTTTCAGCTTTCTGTTACCTTTGGTTTAACAAGTAATCAAATAGTGTGCCATTACCATGAGAAAGAAATTTCCACTAACATTGCCTTGAAGCAGCGAAATGTTTTAGGAAATGCTGTCCACATTGTGTCATGATTTGTCCCCTATTTTACGTAATTCTGAAGTTAGGCTTGAAGCATTTGTGTACGGATATGAACCACAACACTGCATGTTCTTTCCTCCGCAAATATGTTATAACCTCCAGTATCTTCATGAGCGCTCAACGAACACGAATATTTTATCTACTGAGGGACTCCCATCTGCAACCAACAGGTAGCAGTAGTTAGAGGGGGGGGCACAGTATTACGCCACGGCAGGCTGCCAAAAGCAAGACGGCGTCCGGTACAGAACCACGCATGCGATGACTACGGAAAAGTGAAAACCAGAGGCGCTCTCACTCCGAACATATGTGACAAACTTACGCGTTCACGTGGCCGCGCCATAGCTCAAGCGGTTAGTCTCTGGCTTCCCACCGTGGAGGCCCGGGTTTGGTCAAGTGGGATTTGTGGTGGACAAAATGGCGCTGGGGCGGGTTTACTCCGAGTACTTCGGTTTCCCCTGCCAATCTTCATTCCACCAAATTCTCCATCATCATAATCACCCGGGGCAGGCTACAATAGGCCAATCAGTGGCAGCCGTGCCGAGTGGACCCAGCTGGACTCCACCACCCACTAAGCGAATTAAGAACAATTTACGCGTTCACGTGCTTGGATGAGAACATAACTGATAGTTCTTCTGTCCCGTACTGATTCTAATTGCGGTTCCAGGTACCGAGACTGTAAGGCGTCGGATAGTAGGGCGTTTCGTAAATTGTGAACTGGAAAGGGTGTTTAGGAAGTGGCCATGCCCTAATCGAGNTGTGAGCAAAAATGTTCAGGACTTGTAAACCGGGAGGTGTTAGGTTTAAATCTTGGTCGGGGCACCGGCTCTCCTGAGTTTTCGTGGATTTGCTCAGGTCTTCAAGTATGTGTCAGGACAGTACTTGAATCATATCCTGAGAGCTTCCGTTCAAATCCTTGCCAGTCACCAATCATCATACCATTCGATATTATCCGAGAGAATGGGCTCGTCGTAGACCGCATCTGTGGTCTAGTGGTCAGAGTTCCTGGCTTCAGATCCAGAGGGCCCGGGTTCAATTCCCGGCGCTACCAGATTTTCTGAGAAGTAATTGATCTGGAACGGGGTCCACTCAGCCTTGTGAGGATAAGTGAGGATCTATTTTAAGGAAACAGCGGTTCACGTCTAGAAAATCGAAATTAACAGCCGTGGGGATTCGTTGCGCTGATGACGCGACACTCTTTATCCGCTAAAGCTGACACTAACTTCGCCAACAAGCGAAGATCACTGTCCTCCGGGATAAGGCGTTGTGTACTTCAGTACACAGGTACCTAACCCACACTACAGGTGTCTTCTCAGGAGATAGTAACCTTTATTTTAGTCATTCTTTCGTACGTTTCATGTACAACGTACATAATTCAAAACTAGTTCAAAAAGTGCAACAAATATAACTTGGTGTGAAGTGGTATGCATTGTGCGATTGTTTTCTCATAAAGTTGTCTACACGCAATAAATATAGTCATGCAAACGGAAACACACAACGCGTAGGCTAAAAACAACACAAAATCATAAAATCCGGAAAAAAAAAAAACTACGCTGCCGGAAGGCAGATTTCCAAGAAAGCCTGCAAAACTGAACTCTCTTTCCCACAGACACCAACGCACAATTAAAATTACGAAACGGTTAGGGACTGTCAACTTTTATTCCGTCCACTCTATTTCTGCACTGGAAATTTCAGTGCGGCGTTCCCGAAGCAACAAGTACGGCCTGCATGCGACGCCTTAAAAATACGAACTGGTATATAACTTGCTTTTCTCCTGCACACAGAAATGTCACCTCGGCTACAATTCCAAACTAATGTATGGCACCAGTGGAATTCCCTTTGAAAATTCAATGTGAAATTTGAGGGCGAAAAAATCGTACCTGCAGCTCCTGTGTCTGCAGACAACCCTTTCACTGATCTAGCATTACGCAATATAAAGCTTGAAAGACACTCAGAAATCATGATTTTTGTTTAAATTTACACTATATAGGCCTACTTCAAAAGTTCTGAAAAACCGCCTTCATAGGAGAGCATTATTATTATTATTATTATTATTATTATTATTTTTATCTGCATTAATGTGTTTTCCCTCTAGTGCTTGCATGCATTTTGTCTTTGACTGTATGTTGTGATTGTCCATAATGTAATTACTTGTATCTGCACTGTGCTCTGTTTCTAATTGGCCTTGCGGCTGTTGACTCGGCACATAAATAATGAAGAACTGTATTCTTATTATTATGCCTGGAGGCATTTTTCTTCCGCAGTGTACGTACAGAACTTCCGGATGTATGAATGCTGTCTACTGCTGCCATATAATTGAATGACGCCGCTTCTGTGTTTGGTTTCTTTGGAAAAGCCAAGGAAACGGCAAACACAATTCTGCTTAGACTAATCTCACTATATGTAAGATCTGAGGTTTTCACGGCGGTGACTATGATGAATGCCGTCTTCTGGGATGTGGCGCCGTGTAGATATTGTATAAACCGACGTTTCGATCTACACGGGGCTACATCCCAGAAGACGACATTCTTCAATCTCACTATAAGTAACGTAACGGTATGAGAGATGAAAGGAAGCTCTGAAATGTTCCAATTTCAGGTTACCACAGCAACGAACTCCACAAAGTTACGTACACGCTTAGGCGCAGCATTCAGTTCAGAAACAGTTACTGCGTCGTGTCAGCTTCCCAGATCAGTTCGAAAGCGATGAGTATGCTCGCACGCGCGCACACGTACACACACACGTGTATTCACACATGGTCCGTATAGGTGCAAAGCGTGGTCTGGACAATTCAGGACGGGTCTACGAAATGTATGACGACTAATATCGTTACTCAAACAAGGTTACGGCAGACTTAGTGCGAAGCTCCAATGAGAGCCAATAAATGAACAAATGCTTTTTAAGGTCTTACAGAAAGGACAGGAAGGGGTTGGAACCGGCCGAAGACCGTATCAGATGACGGGTTTTCGTACTAGTGATGCTGAACTTTCGGTTTCTACCTCCTAGAAACAATCACTAACCAAATGACGTCACTAATGTACTGCCGTTATGTCACGACTTCCTTCCTTGATGACATCTACAGTGTGAGCAGTAACTGTGGTCCCCGAGCCTTTCTCCTGTTCAAGTGACACGTTACAGCTGCTTGATGAAAAGCAAAACTCAGCTTCAGTTATCCAAATTCAAAGGACACAGGCTCGTTGTAACTCAGTCATGCCTATTACGAAACGTGTCTGTGCTGAAAGTTTCTCTGGAGTTGGCAAGGACACGTGGGTGGCGAATAGCACAATGTGGTCTTCAGAACAGCACTGTCACTTCGACACGCAGCAGGACAAATAAATACCTTTTAAGGCATCTGCATAACAAAATAATCTTAACAGCGCGGTGGGTAGGAGCAGACTGGTCTTGCAACAACTACTCTGATAGCAAAGCGGGAGGATAGTGGAAACAGTTCAATTTTCGTGATTTGAGTCGTGTCACATTTATCCGGTGTTTCACGTGCTCCCAGCCTCTTTCTGTCATTTTTAATACGGTAAACCCTGATCATAACAGCGGACACGATGTCCGTCATTGCCGATGTCCGCTATAATTGACTGAAAGGGTATTTACGGAAGTACACCGTAGGATACATATCCAGTACATGCAACAAACACAGAAATATACAATGTGATTACAAGAAGGTTTTACATTTTGAAATAGTTTGCTAACTAAAAAATCTTCAAGGGCCTCAACGTGTATAAAAATTCACAATTGCATGAAGCCAGATGTTGTACGTTATATCCAAAATTCGTTACGTCTGGGTTCGTTGTACTTTCGCGAGGGAACTGCATCGATACCTCGAAGTACGTGTGAACGAGGAACCACCGAGCAGCGGCAAGCGTCCTTCGTATCTGGAAGATTCCGCCATTCCAGGTTCAAACCTAGATCCGAAGCTGCTATCTCGACAGAGAAATTTGTTGGGTTTCTCTACCCGTCCAGGGAAACTTCGGGTAATGCCCCAAATTAAACTATGGCTACTTCCAATTCATTATTCGCTAACCACACTACCATTCGACGCTACACAGAGTGTTTCACGACTTTAGGGCATAACTGCAGGAGGTGATTTCCTAGGTCTTTGTGATCAAAAAAGTTCATATGAGCATGTGTCCGATTTTGGACGGTTACGGAGTTATGACCGTTTTTTCATTCCCGTACACGCCCTCGTGTGAACCGCGTCTGTCAGCTGGAGGGTCGCTATTTTTGGCCAGCTACAGACAGAGCGTTCTCGTTATCTCGACACTTGAGAGGTACCTAAGGCGTGGTGGGCTGGTATGTAACCGCGCGGTTCACAACCGAGCGGCAGCGTGTGTTGCGGCCGGCGGTGGCATTTTCGAAAATCAGCTTTAAGCACCAATAAATTCAAATTAAAGGTAATTTCACGAAGTTAACTTTACATTCATACTTTAAATGTATCATGTATTATGCTGGTTTATTATTTTGTTCCGTTTATTGTCAGTAATCGTTACCTTCTATTCTGAGTTTGAAACGGTCATAACTCCGTAACCGTCCAAAATCGGACACATGTTTATATGAACTTTTTTGATCACAAAGACCTAGGAAATCACCTCCTGCAGTTATGCCCTAAAGTCGTGAAACACCTTGTATAACCTGGGCTACAGCAAGCATCGTTCCTAAATCATAAACAGACGGGAGGTGGAGGAACTCAGAATGGCTACAGACTAGGGCTTCGGTTCCCGGAAGTGGCATGGATATTGCTTCACGTTCTCAGAAGCTCTTAAGCTCACCAAGCCTCCTACGCAACGTGTAGTGAGGGTAAAGTCGCCGGAGTTTGAAGCTTTAACACCCGGCTCCCCATACTCTATTACGACGGAGTTTTCGGCATGATTGAATGACTTCATTCCGGCCCTTGCATTGCGACCTTCAACTATTCATATTGCGTTCCCCTGTATTAACCCTACACTTCGAATGAAATGTAGGACTTTTTGTTTGGGGGCGTCCGAGCAGTCACTTGGTCCCATAAAAAGAACTGGCCCAGGTGACGAAATCTTGAATAAGCCGTGGCCTCACAGTCACATAGAATGTGTGTGGCTGATTCATCTTGTTCAAGGCACCGTTCACAAGTCCCAGTTGAGTTCCCGGCATAGGCCCCTTTTACATGCCGACCGTCAGTGCCGCAATCAGAACAGGCGATTACTAATTGTAGAAATGTTTATGACTGCACTGCAAATTTCAGCGTATCCCAAATCAAGCATCAAACGTGGAAGGTGTTCGGTTTCACCAAACATCAACAATGGTGCATAATGTTTGCTAAAGTGACTCAGCACATGGAGCGACGACTGTCCGTGACTTTGCGGCGTGAAGGCAATGAATGAGTCACGTTCCTAAGGACTTCCTGCATTTCAGCGGTTTGTAATTTCCCCTATGTTAAAGAATCCTGCGTTCACAAGAACACTACTCGCTTCTACTTTGCCTTACTCTTACCTACTTATCTCGAGAGCTAATGCACTTAACGGAACAGGATAGGGTATTTCTTCTTTCGCCGATTCACTGCTTATTGGACGGACACATTTACAGCTACCGTCCGCATCTTGAAGCAATCCGAAGATGCGCCACTTGGTATATCAAGAAATAATAATAATAAAATAAATTAATAGTAATAACAAAAACGGTAAAGATGTCCCTGTGCTTAACTAATTAAGCACTACGGCATGAAGATGTATGGGGTAGTGGATGTATAGATCCATTTTTTTAACGGCGTCACTAGTTGGCGGTGTGATAAGCTTCACGCCCCGGGGAAACGACCCCCGCTACCCACTGACTAGGAGGCCCCAGAGCCAGTCTGGATACTGAGAACATTCTTGACCCTATCGGGACTTCAACTCCGACCCCTTCGGCCGTCCAGCCCGTAGCCAGCCGTCATGTCGACTGCGCTATCCCGGCTCATACAGTAGTAATGCCCTGGCAAACTTTACTGTATTTTTCTTTTCATGCGATCTCTGCACGAAGGAGTCACGGAGAAATCGTTAAGTCAGTCCGTTGGCATATTCAATCTCAGAAACTTCTGAACGGATTTCGAAAAAAAAAATCTGGTGCTAGAAGGCCTACAATAAAATGTGTAACAATGTATGTATATGTATATATATATATATATAACAGTAAATACCTACACTGAACGGAAAACGTTTCATTCCTTAGCGATTCCGTTACAAGCAGGGATACTCCAATACCTTGGGCTCAATTTCGGGAACACGACAGACGCTGAGGACTGTGAGCAATAGTACCCTCAATATCTAAACAGCAGGTACGGCTAGCCTCATATGGAAATGACAATAGGCTTCAGCTGCCGGCATGCAAGAGTGGCGTGAGGAACCTCCCTCCGGGAGAACGTCTGGCTCAAGTCTCTGCAAGTTATGCACACGACGTAACTCGAATTCTCGCGGATTCAGAGATCGTTGCACGCAGAAGGCCAGGCTATCGATCCGATCCTTCAAAACGTTCAATCCCCAATTGATTCTTATTCGAAACCAATTCTACCTGCACCTCTCCAAGAACGCAAATCAACGAACCACAAGCTACAGTCAGATAATGAGGAAGAAACGTGTACATCTTTCGTCATCAGTCTCTGCAATTGGCGTCTTTTTGTTATTCGTTCGTATGGTGCATTTCCTGAGTATTCAAATTGCTCCTTGTTAAATTTACAGCGCGGGCGAATAAGGGTTGTGACCCATGGTCAGTGTTACAAGCGGCCATTTCATCACTGTAGCGTCGAAGTTCATTCTACTGGTTCGTTTCCTAGCCTACATGGAAATGAAAAGGACTGCATTCCAAGTTGTAAGGTGAAGGACAGTTGTCCCTGTGTTCAATTAATTAAGCACTATGCCATGAAGGCGTTGGGGCAGTGGATGTATAGATCCACATTTTCTTTACCTCGGCACTAACTGGAGGCGAGTGGTCAGCTTCACGCCCCTGCACTTTACCCCCTAGGAAAGAGCCCCCGGTACCCACTGGATAAGAGGTTGGGTGGATACCCCACAGCCGGTCTGGACGACATGGATAAGTGAAAATTTTGCCCCCATCGCGACTCGAACTTCGACCCCTTGGGTTGTACTGAACTGATATGCCTCAGGATCTAGCCGATGTCGTCGTCATGACCACGACCAGCATCACGATTACCACGCTTACATATTAGGTCCTATGGCCTGTTGCAGTTTTATGTAATTTCTCCACTGGCCTTCCTAAACTTCTCTTGCCACCTGGCTTGCTACCCGGTCAGATGGTGGATTTACGTTATACAGAAACCGACAATTTTCAGTGCCCTTATCTTAATTAAATCAAGATTCCTCACAATTCTGGTAGCATATTTTGGAAGTCCCGTGTTGCAGTCTCCTACCGGAGAGGAAACAATGTGACTATTTCAATGGTTTTCGTCATGCATCGTAAGAACAGGCCACGACAGAGACCTTACTGATCACAAATACCCTACTATTCCACGACCCCTAACCCAAGCGTCGTGAAATGTACCTAGAATCTTTCATATTTATCACTGATCTAACTTGTAATTAACTTTGCAGAGAGGTGCACCAATTGAATTAAGGGCTCCTGGTTCTATCTTTTGGGGCATGAACACGTTATCAACAACCAGAAACCTACTGCTAAATCACTGCATATAAAAGCAGCTTGAAGTACAATGTAATATTAATATCACATCGGTAATTCAGGATAATCCGTTTTCTAGTTTATATGAGGCTATTGTGTTAATATTACAGTTTTCCGGGATGTCTGGTAGACAAGCAACATTTCGCAGGAATCTGCTGCCCCAATCTTCGTAATATTCATCGCCGCGAGAAAACTAAATCACATACCGCGTACTTGCGTTCTCGTTTCCAGTTACTGTGGAGTACAATACAGCAATGTTTCCAATAATGGTTCCTACATTTTCGAACATTTCATGGAAAGACCATCTCTAGGCTAAACACGCTCTTTACTATGTGTTTCTCACGTAACACACAGACGCGAATAACATCAGATTCTGTTTCCTGGGTTCCTCAATACTCCTCGTATCTCGCATACTGGTTCTATTGATCTGGGCCTGTTTTGTATTTGAGAAGGCCAATGAGGGAAAACATGTCCCGCCGACATTTTGTAACTTTTCAACGACAGAAATTGTAAACCGGTACTCGCAAACATGAAACAGCCGAAGTGAAGATTCCGCTAAATGAAAAGGGACAAAAGATTCGGAATCTAATCTGAGACCCAACATTCCGATCAGCAGTCACATACGTCTGTCTTTACCGAACACACAAGCGCCTATTTTCCCTCCTACACATGAGAGGCGGTTGCATCAGGAGGGGGGGGGCATGGACATTAAAAGGAGCAGGCAGAATATGAAGGGATTGTTTTTTTTTCTGCGGAGAAACGGAAATGCCAGCAGACGGACAACAAGCCGGTGGTGACGTCTACAGGACGCCATATCTCACAAGGCGGTTGTCGCTTCTTTAACAGCGCACTGTCACACACAGCTTCTGCTGTTCATAATACTTCATTTTGAATCAACACATTACTAAATACTAACTTCACAGTGTAGGGATCGACCATGAAAGGTTAATGGTCCCTCATTTGCCGAAGAAATTTACTTTTGTGGGCACCGAAACTTCAAAACCCAGTTCACAAGAGATCTCTGGGCAATATCTTGGGCCACGTAATATGCACTTAATGTTATCCTCTCAGCGACGTCTACGCCTCACCCACAGCCTCATCCCTTGAAGGATCCCTGCGTCCTAGCGACCCCTGTGACAGTCAAAAGAATATGCGAAGACCGCTTCTGTGGCCTTGTGGTCAGAGATCCTGGCTACAGATCCAGAGGTCCGGGTTCGATTCCCGGCGCTACCAGATTTTCTGAGCAGTAGTGGGCCTGGTAATGGGTCCATTCAGCCTCGTGGGCATAACTGTGGAGCTACTTGAGTAAAACTGCTGCAACGTAAACTATACTTTTAAGAAATGGGCCCATCAGGTAAGCCAGAATTACAAAGGTGTAAGTTACAGCCTACAGATCCTATGGAATTCTAAATATGCATTCGACAAATGGAAAGAAAGATCACTACACAGAATATGGTTAACGCTCCTCAAACAAAGTTATTCACAAAAACATTCACTTGCTCCAGAGCAGAAGCAAAGAGAGCAAATATAATGAACGGCTACGAAATCAAACACAGCTGAACCCAAATCATGAGACGATCTAATATCAATATCAAGTTTTTTTTTTCATGTGTTATCGAAATGGGGCCCAAGGGACAGACAGGAGCACACATTACCGGTGCTATACTTACTCGTACGACACACCCTACGGAACCCTTTCGTCTTCGACGTCATAAAAAGCCCTAAAGGGCTCCAAATTCACAACAAAATCAGCGAAGTTAAATATCAAGCTATTAGTCGCTTCATGCAAAGAAGCAATTGTCGCGGGTTACTTTAAGCAAAAATCCCAATACTTGGTCGAAGAAAGGGTAAATTCATGAAAAACATCTTCGGGAAAGAGAATAGGAACCGGGACCTCTCGCGGTTTATTCCCTAGCATTTGGAGGGTCCAAAACTCTCCATCACGAAGTAACAGATATAACGTTGCATGCACAATTCGCAGCACTGATGCTCAGGGGAACTCCACAGCTGTTCATAACTTCCAAGTAATTCACGTGACTGTGCTTCCCGATATAGGCCTACTTCCAGCCAATAACCCGTGACATTGTTTTCAAAACTGCATTCCGGAAACCACTTCCAAGCAGAGAGAGAAACACCATTTTTTCAATATTACGAATAGAGTTATTAATGTGACAATTCACTGACTTGGGCTGTGAGTTATCTGAAGACAGTAGAGGCTACAGGAAGTCAACTGAGATGAGGCGTCAAT
The DNA here is from genome assembly GCF_002891405.2 of Cryptotermes secundus. Classification (NCBI taxonomy): domain Eukaryota; kingdom Metazoa; phylum Arthropoda; class Insecta; order Blattodea; family Kalotermitidae; genus Cryptotermes; species Cryptotermes secundus. The sequence continues at coordinate 223,922 of NW_019731276.1, read as the reverse complement.
ACTACACCGAACTATAAGACACTTTCGTTAAGATACACTTTTCTTATTACTTTATGTATACACTCAGAATACATAGATATATTGCTACCGAAATAAAGATAAATACAAGAAAACGCCGTTTTATTACGTTGCCAACTATTCTAAAGGTTCTCAGATTTAGGAAGCTGCCTCAAAACCAAGTTCATATCCGAAATGAGCACAGATTGAGCTGCCCTCAACAACACGCGCGTGCCACAAAGTGAAGAATTGCCTAACGAACGTGGTAACCAACACACGTAAACCTGGCACCAAGCAGCTCAAAGGCTGGCCATTCCTGCTCGACGGGTCCTCGAGACCCTGGGGCTCAGCCCTTAAACTCTTCCGTGCTGGTTAATACCGTTCGCTAATGTGTTTCCACTGTAACGTATCATTTGGTTTCAACTCAACTTCTAAGATATGACGTGCTTGTTTCACCGATATCCGTAAACACAAAATTTATTCATATTATATTAACAAAACTAACTCCACGGAGCTGTTTCCTTTTAGAGAATCCTCCAGTTGCTAAGCTACTGAAGAATTTCCATATATTTTACGGAACCCCAAGGTTCATTACCGTGTTCATAAGAGCTCTCCACTGGTCCCCATCCTGAGCTAGGCGAATCCGGTCCATACCGACTATATATTTGTATATACTCGTATATCTATATCTAGAGAGATTTTTGTTGTTGGATGTTACGGATCAGAGAACAAAAATGACAGTGATCGTATGTGCCAACACTAAGGGCGAATTCGGCGACCTGCCGCTCAGAATTATTGCTCTAAATCGAGGATGGCTACCAGACACAACAGCAACCCAATCGGGTAAGCTTGTAACTATCACTGCTCGAACAAAGAAGCGTAGGCAGAAGAGTTTACGTGAAACAAAAAAACGAAACATGTGATGACGTAATTTAGTAGCACCAACAAAAGTTCCCATAGCACACCGCAAAATGTGACGTCACTAGAAACCGTTGCCAAGGTCGCGTCAACCACAGCGTCCCATCCACTGAACAAGCCGGCGAACGGTAACAATCATCATACTAACTACAATGACTATGATGCCAATCACTAGAAGATAAAGGCAAAGGTGCCTCGTGCTTAATTAAGATTCACAATAAAAAGGCATACTGAGGAGTGCAGCTGTAGCGCTGTGCATCCTTGGGATCGGCACTGGACAGAGGTGAAAGGTCAGTTTCTCAGCCCGCCGCTTTTCTCCCGCGGAAAGAGCCGCCTGTACCCATTGGTGAAGGGGCTGGGTGGGCCCTAAAGCCAGCCTGCAAGCTATGGGGAACAAATAATCTCTTGCTCCTGCCAGGAATCGAAACCCGATTTCTCGGCAGCCCAGCCCATACGAAGCCCCTATACCGACTTACGTATCCCGGTTCCTGTAGTAGTAGTAGTAATAGCAGCAGCAACAATACCAATTATCAACACTGAAACGAAAGCGCAATATACGTTTCGGGCCCACCTGTAGCGCTGAATGGTTGGACGAGAGGAATTACTGGAAGGAAGCGAGCGTGGTCCCTATACTTGCCTGCAGAAGCTGAGGGAAACCTCAGTCACGACAGTCGGAGTCCTCACCGAGATTCGAACAAGGCATTTCCGAATAGTCAGAAGTGATGCCACATGGCCCAATTTGGTTAATGTACATTATGCTGTCAGACGTTGTTGTTGTTACTGTTGCTACCTCGGCCAATTCGCTCGCTAACATGGTTGTTGAGCCTTCCATATTAGTTTCGTGTCAAGCCTATGCAACATGGATACTGTATATGTTTGTATGTTTCCGTATTTTACGTATTTCTGTTGTTTTCCTCAGGCCCAGCCTTCTTGCTGCTGACAGGCATTGCAGTACATGACTGTTATTATTACAAAATAATTTATATAACGAAATATTAATAATGAGCAAAAGTATTACATTATTACTCATACATAATTATAACTCCGTGTACTTAATTACGCAATTAAGTATTACGCCATGAAAACGTATGAGGAGAGTGAAGATATATTTCTACCGTTCTTCACCTCGGCACTAGAGGAAGCTGAGTGGCCAGCTTCGAGCCCCGGCCGCTTAACTCTCTGGAAAAGAGGCCCCGTACTCATTGGTTAGGAGGCTACGTGGGCCCCAGAGCCGGTCTGGACGCTATGCGGACAGAGACAAATCTATACCTATACCGGGAATCAAACCCCGACCGTCTCCCCAGTAGCCCGTCTCCATACGGAATGAGTTATTTTAAGTATATTATAGTAACTCCAGAGGATGATAACAAGAACAGCCTCGTATGTTTTGTCATCCAAAAGTAAACTTTCTCTCATTTACATATCAAGTAGCAGCGCCAAAGTTTGACCATACAGTACAGACAGAGTGAAATGACATGGTACTTTAGGACACAATGCAATTCCTTCTTCTCCATCCATCCTGTGACCATGGTCGTCTGTCGGGCCTTATCATGCGGAACGCACTGACCGTGAGAGCAAAACACGACATGAATTAATATTCTGACCCTGTAGGGCGTCGAACCACTGACTTTCTCTTCTCATGCGTTTCACAATGCTGCCTGCTGGAACGTTACAACACATCCCTGTGACCCCTTTGTTTGTGTGTGCTACACAGAAGGTACGTTTCTGGGTTTCCGGGAGAAACGACGTACCGTATCAAACACAGGTCACAAGATTCAGTGAAGCCTCATAGACGCCGAACACGCTTTATGACTTTATGTACTTCATTCGAACGTAAGGTCATTTATTTTCTAACATAAATCTTAACCGATATTAACTGAAACGCATTTCGTCATATCATTCAAACGCAATCTCTCGCAATATTTTTCTAAAATATGTCAAACTCCTTTAGTTCAACAATCTTCCTAAAAAAAAAAGCAAAGCTGTCCCTGTACTTAACTAAACACTACGCCATGAAGGCGTATGGGGGAGTATGTACAGACCCACGCTTTCTTGACCCTGGCACTAGCTGGAGGTGAGTGGTCAGCTTCACACCCCGGCCGCTTTAACCCCGAGGAAAGAGCCCCGGGTACTCACTGAAAAGGAGGCTGTGTGGGCCACAGAGCCGGTCGGGACAACATGGAGATGTGAAAATCCTTGTCCCCACCGGGACCCGAACTTCGTCCCTCCGTCGTCCAGCCCGCAGCCAGTCGCCATCCCGACTCTTACAAACTCCCTTCTACTGTACTAATTTTGGTTGGTTGATTTTCACCATGCCTCAGACACAATATCTAACCAAGAGACAAGTGATTCTCGAGCTCAGGTAATGAAATGATCGGCATCTTATGGAACCCGAAACTTCACTGCCGTGTTCTCTGTCCTGCATCCGACGAATTCTACTGTTATCCTCTAATCTTCAAAGCGGTTTCCTTCCGTCAGGCTCTCCAGCCAAACTCCCTCCGCTCATACAGGACAACATACAAACGTGTTATTAACATTACACCTGTAGATCTCAGCGTCACTGAATCACATCACCTCCTGTCATTCTTCACTAATTCTATTAAGATGTAAGCTATACACAGTCAAGAATTGTCCCTCTATTTGATTAAATGTATGCCAAGTCCAAAAATACTTCAAATGAAGACTGTGGATATTAGTAATACATATAAAATTCTACGTAAATTTCTGTTTGCGATCTGCTGTTTCCGAAGAAGTTCGACTTTAAGCTACATGTTACGTGTCGTTTACTACCGATAGGGTTACATACCAAAATTAAGTTCGGCCGTCCGATTTAAGTGTAAACAACTAATACCAAACTGTCGATGTCATCGATACTAGTCGGTATAACGACAGGCCACAGGGTCGACGACTGGGGTTCGACTCCCAGCAGGGAGAAGAGATTTCTCTCTTCTCCGCAGCATCAGCACCGGCTCGTATCCAATGAATACCGGGGGTAAAGCGGCGGAGAGTGAATCTAATCATTCATTTCCATCTAATGCCGAGGTCAAAAGTGGTGGACTTATACCTCCACTCCCCCATGTGTCTTCATGGTATAGTACTTAATTAATTAAGCATAAGGACAGCTTTACCTTACGTGATAGATAATTTCAGGATATTTTACAAACAATAATAATACACTACGTGTTCCCCATGTAACAGGAATCCTTCACGTGGTCGGTCAGCAATTCACATTAGGCAGCGTCTACACGAGCGCGCAAAATGCGTCCGTTGTAACGAACGTACTTTATGACGGACGTTGCTGAGGACACCGCACATTTGCAGAATGCGGTGCGTACTTTTTTGTCTGCAATGGAGCCAGAAGAAAGCGCAGCATTCGCCTCTCTTGTTTATTTCTACAACGGACGCATTTTGTGCGCTCGTACAGACGTTGTCTAAATATCCAGAGAGACGGACCGATTGAACGGTGCTAAATTCTTATGTAATATGCGAAAAAATAAAATGAAATAAAAGACCAAGGCATAGGGTGGGTGGACAATATTAGAACGGATCTTAGAGAGATAGGATGGGATGGGATGGATTGGATAGATCTGGCTCAGTATATAGACCAGTGGAGTGCTCTTATGAACACGGTAATGAACCTTCGGGTTCCATAAAATGCTGGGAAATTCTGGAGTAGCTGCACAATTGGCGGCTCCTACAGAAGGCCTCAGCTCCATGAGTCAGTAAGTAAATCTCTCAGGTTATGACTGGGATAAAACTTTCCTGAAGACAGAGGCAATGTTACTCAGAAACAATAGTACCCAACTACTTAACTACACCGGGTCATGATCCGCCTTGACAACCTCAAATTTTATAAATTTAAAAATGTCGAAATTTGTACTAGTATAAATTACACAAAGAAATGTATCACTAAATTGAAGGCCGCGCCATAGCTCAGGCGATTTGTCGCCGGCTTCCCACCGCGGCGGCCCGGGTTCGAGCCCGGGCCACGTGGTGTGGGATTTGTGGTGGTCAAAGTGGCACTGGGGTAGGTTTTTGCGAGTACTTCTGTTTCCCCCGCCAATCTTCATTCCACCAACTGCTCCACACTCCCATCTACCATCCGGGGCTGGTACAAAAGGCCAGAAGTGGCCGCAGTACCAAGTGGGCTCAGTCTCACCCCACTAAGAACAAGAATAAAACATTACTAAAGTACATAATTATTATAAAGTTTATGATGCCTTAGAATAGACTGTCTTTCGAAAAAAGAACAGATATTATATGCTACTTCAAAGCATCTTGTTTTTATATTGGTATCGAAATTCCTTGTTTGCTGCCTTATCTTGCCGACGTCACAGATACTGATCTCTGATCCTCTTTCTGTCTACTTGACGCAGTTCCACACACCCATTTCCCTACATGCGGGCTGGGTAGTGCCGTGATTGGTAAGCTGCGATAGCAATAATTAAAAGCCCGCAGTGAACAAGTCGTTACCAGGCTGATTACATGCACAGCACTTGTGTGTTTACAGTGCAGATAGCAGCGCCATGCAGCACGTTCTAACTAAGAGGTTTCTGTGTCGGTTAGTCTTTTTATAAATAAGACAAATGCACTATAGCGGCGTCCGTCCGCATGTCAGCACATGACTCGGGAACTGCCAGAAAACTTTCACCGTTTCATTAGCTGCAATGCGCATAAAAAGCAGAAAAGGTAGCCCTGTAATCCAGCTGCGACTTGTACGTACCTCCATGGTACGTATTTTTCTGAGCTGTTCAGTGCTTTTGTCGTGTTCCGCTATCAGACTGTATCCTTAAGCAGCTCAATCCAGTGCACGCTTTCACAGTCAGTTCCTCTACACTGATATCAACCTCATCTCCAACCCATGGCCTTGTCTTCCAGGGGGGTTCATAACAGATTTTGTGCTCGTTTCCACCATGCCTCGCCAATGAGCTCCATTCGTAGCTAAGCCAGGACGCATCTTCACGGCCCAATTCTCTAGATTCGTGTTAATATTATCCTAAATGTTTGTCTGTTTATGGTCCCTTTTCTTGAGACTTCCCCAACAAAGGTCTGCAAGCATTTCCACTATGCGTGTTACAAGTCCTGCCCATCTCATTCTCCTTGATTTATTTTCCCTTCTGTTACACCTCAAACGGTTAAGGTCCTTGTCCAGTGTTGCTCAGTACCATTGCCATTATGGTAAGGGCATGAAGCTGACCATTCACCTCCCCCCCCCACCCAGTGCCGAGATTAAGAATGGTGGAGCTCAACTCTCAGTACCCCATACATCTTCATGGTGTGGTGCTTAATTAATTACCCCCAGGAATAACTTTACCTTTTACATTATTCGGCAAGGAGAACGCAATGGAGCTGCAAAATCATTCAATTTCCGTATCTCCTGTTGGACAGGCCTGGTTAACAAAGCGATATGGGCCAGAAGACTGGGAGTACAGAAACATAACAGCTGTTTTGAAAATGTAACCTTACTAACCTCTTCTATGCTACACACGAGATACCTCGATTAGAAGCACTTTCATCTCTGGTCTCGAATAAGTTTGTGTTTGAGACCAGTGGAAGAAACGTGTAGCGCAATCCCTCAAGAGGTCAGCATTACTCCAATTACATTTTACGAGACATTCGCTATGTTGCCTGTACCACTGCAGCAGAACCACACGTAAGCAGCACAGAAGCTGTCAGGTCCCGAAATACTCCATTTAATAAGCAATGACTCATAACCAATACAATACTGACCTCGGTCTCTTCGCTCACAGCGCTATATTTCGTGTCATAAACTCGCTTTGTAAGTTTTCCTTCGCTAACTCCTATCTGCTCATTGGCGTACTGTTTAGCCGTGAGGCGAGTAGTTATTGTTTCTGTGACTTAACGCGTCACTTTGATCTGAATGATTCCTCTAAATTACCGTGTGGATGCCGGACAAGTGACTCCGGGGTAAACAAACACTTTGTAATTCTACCCATCCTTCTTCCTGTTGTGTACGTCTCAATACTTTCCTCTTTGTCTCTCTTCGTACGTTACATTCAACCCTCATGCTCAATGTGCATGTGTCACGACCCATTCCAGGATGAAACTCTATGGATCTTAAATTATTTAACAGCGTTGCTTGAAATCAGAAGGTTATATACTGTACCACCAAGACAAGAAGAGAGTAAAGGGGGGTAGACAAGGCAGGTGTAACCAATTTGTGGGGACTATCCTAGCAATCGCCAGGAAAAACCGACAAAATCCGCATAACACCTGCCAGAATTTCTATTTGGCTGTTGTTACGCCTTACTTGTTGTTGTCATCGTCAATCGCAAGGCTAGGAGATGGGTTGCTCCGTCTCGGTCTCAACATCCGTGCCGTTCAGCGTCTTCTAAGGATGCATCCAAGCTGGATGGTACTTCGGAAATCCGTGGTCTTCCATTCGGCGGAAGTGTTGAAGTCAATTACCTTCCAAGGAATTCATCTGAACTCTTCCAAGAATGACTTCGCTTCTTCCGTGGTCAAAGTGGCGTGTATTCTTCTGTTTGTGGTTAAAAAAATATATTTCGGCAGCTCGTAATCTATTTCTGCAACGTATCATTTTCCAAATTCCATTCCCACGAAGGAGGGCGGGAACAGCCAAAGTTCTCTAAGCCTGTAATTTTAATCTTATTGAAAAAAATTGGTTTGATATTGTTGTTTAAAATTCCCACTGTGGTCTAGAGGTCAGAGTTCCCGGCTACAGATTCAGAGGTGCGGGGTTCGATTCCCGCGGCTACTAGATTTTCTGAGAAGTAGTGGATCTGGAAAGGGGTCCACTCAGCCCCGTGAGGATAACTGAGGCGCTATTTCAAGAAAATAGAGGCTCCTGTCTAGAAAACCGAGATTAAGGGCCGTGGGGATCCGTTGCGCTGACCACGTGACACTCTCTATCCGCTAAAACTGGCACTAACTTCGCCGACAAGTGCCGGTCTATCGGTCGGTATAATTCGCTTGCGGACTAAAAGTCACGGGGTTTGCTTTTTGTTTGTATTTGCAAAAATGTAAGGTTTATATATCAATGTCCTCTTCTTCCTATGACCCAGGTGAGCGTTTGCGCGTATCAGTATTATATTATTTCAATTCTGCTTCGGTCTGTCAGATACGAAGTTCTCACGGCGGTGAGTATGAAGTATTCCGTCCTTTGGGATGTGACTCCGTCAAGTCCGAGTCTCGCGCCATGAAGATGGAAGCAACATGTTCTCCCGATACGTCCGTAAACATCCACCACACTACAAGATGTCGCAGCCCGGAAAACACTCATTCATTACTTCGTTTGGGTTCCATGCCAACAAGAGAGATGATTTCGGTTATCTGGATTAAAATTTCCATGCCAAATGATCTGTTTGGTCTGAAGCGCACAGGTACTCCTCTTTCTCAGAGTCAGAAATGGCAGCCCGTCTGAAAACAGCAATGTATTCGGTTTCTTTCGATATTCTCATCCCTGCAGACAAGTTTCAGACCGGTCTTCAATAATTCCATATATGTATATGTCGAACAGACTGCTGATAGAAACCTGGCAATACTTCTTGATTTACAGGTCTTTCGCCAGCGGTGTTTTAATGTTCTTATCAACGAAACGCCACTTTGAATTTCTATTTGTCTGGGACACCATAATCTTAAGTACACAACGCATTAAAATCCATTTAGCCATTTCAGTGGCCAGTGGACGAAGTTAACAGGGAAAATATCTTAATACGCGACGAGGACGCAGTTCTGGAAGCTTCGTACATGGAATAACTTTCGACACTGGTAGTACTACAGGGATGCATTTCAGGCCTTTCACACGGCTTTCCACATACACATATTCACCCGAAAGCGCAAATAATGAAAACTGCTTACAAAGGGCCGTGTACTAAACTGGGAACTGTCAATAACGGATATATCATTTGGCCCTGTGTTTACTGCACAAACATCGGCAAAAGCCCACCTGAAACAAACGGAAAATGTCTAACGTGGAAACAAAGATTTTAACGAAAAATATTACTACTATTTTAGGTTTTGTCTTCAGAACTGTATGAATTAGATCCTTCTGTTCCCGTATTGTACCTCCCGTCTGGCCTCACCTTCTGCTTCTATTGTTCACTAGCAGGTACCTCTGTTTTGGGGGTAGCTAAGAGACGGACAAAGGCCAGAAGAGCGACCGGCAAATCCAAGTCTCACCCAACTCACCCCACACAGTGGCATTAATAGGGTAAAGGCGTCATATTTCGTATACTTACCGTAGCAGTTATTCTTTCTGTCCATAGAATCGCGAACCATTACTACTCTGTTGCGTTCAGGTACCTTAATATATTTACGATGACAATTAGTACTATCTCAAATACAACATATATTCAAAATTAAACAAAAGCCAAAAAGCTGTAAAGGGTCTATGAAAATGTTTGCCTAACTTCGGATAGGTACCATAATTTTTTTAAGAAAAGTAATTCATAACAAAGAACTATAAAAGAACGCTGGAACGAGAGAAACATGGGTCTACAGTATGTACGTACAAACGCATAATGTTTTAAAAGAAGAAACGGTCGTATTTGAAAAATATTAACTATACAAAAATGTGCAAAATGACACACTTTTCAACAGAAGTTAACACCAAGTTATATCCTTATATAAACAAATAAAAAATCCGAGTCAAAACTTAAATTCGACTGATTATCGAGTGCAATACGCGCACAAGCACGCCTTTCAGGAAGCCCGTTTTCTTGTCTTTTACAGCCTGCACATGGAGTCTATGGTCCATTTCTTTCTCTCTGTAACAACCACCTATGAATGAATAAAACACCAAAACTGTATAAAATAAGGTTTCTAATTTCGGGTGCTCGAATGTCGTAGCCATGTTAGGTATAAAAAATTAGTTAACCCACTAGTAATATAGACATGGCAGGATAACGGGGACTTGAAGCTCCTGGAAGCGATGTAAACACACTACACATGTTAGTGTATATAACTAAGTTCGTCTGCAGGTTAAAACTCAAGCACGTTTCAGAAACCTTAGCTCTGCAAGCGAAAATATAACATCAGAATTGGCAGAAACACATACACTGACGGAAAAACAACATTGCTACTTCATCTTCAAATCTCCCAGAGCTGAGAAGTTGGTCGGGTAGCAGGAATAAGGTCCTGTGGTCACCACCGCAGCGCTGCCTTTACTTCCTCAGATACGCTATCCTAAATACAGGACATCTGCTATGCTGACTGAGCTATCCTATGCCATGAAGACATATGAGGGAGTGGAGTGCTTCAACGTCCAATCTCTAACAGCTGAGAACTTGGTCTGGTAGTAGGAATAAGGTCCTGTGGTCACCATAGCAGTACTGCCCATACTTCCTGAGAAACAATGCTATCCGAAATAAAGATAATTTGCTTTAAGTCTTTTCGAGGTCAATTCAAGAGTACATGACGACCAAAAAGCAGGGATTAAATTCCCGGCAGAAGAAAAGATCTTTCTCTCCTCCATAGAGCACAGAGCGGCCCAGGGTACACCCAGCCTCCTATGCAATGGTAAACGCGGACCACTAACCCGGGGGGTAACGCGGCCGAACCGTGAAGCTTACCATTCAACTCCATCAAATGTCTAGGTTAAGAATGTTGAATCTATATCTCGACTGCCGCATACGTCTTCATGACGTGGCGCTTAATTACTTAAGCCGAGGGATAACTTCACCTTCACATTTTACAATAAAACTTAGTAGCCAAATGTTTTACAGTTATTCAATGCGCAAGCATGTCCCTTAAATTTGTAGCTATTCGTTTAGTCGTAGCCCTGGCCTCCAATAACAACTTCAGTACGGACTTGGGCCACATCGCGACTCCTCACGCAGTATCAGCGAACTTCAGAAACTGATACTTCATCACAATAATTTCAGTCTTTTTTATACAATTTGCAGGGCTACAATTCTGACTGAAAATCTAGCTTCTCGGTCAACAGCGTACGTGCAGAATACCTTACTGCACTGCACTGCGCTGCGCTACTGGAAACAATACAAAATACTCGCATATAGAGTGATTAAAACAGTGCCACTCTTTACGTACAAGATGAAACAATTCATGGTGTAATGTAGTCATAAGAAAAATTCAATTTCAAGTACATGTGTGTGCGTGTGTGTGTGCGTGCGTGCGCATTTCCTTCGTAATTAATAAAGCAGAATTCAAACATAATTATCGCTGGCTCTGATTTGCAAACCATGCTGCTAGCACTCTCCATCTTCACATGTAAATTTATGGTATAAATTAGCTATGAAACAGTAACAGACTAACAAACGCGTTACTCTATCAGCGGTATTTACAACTGCTTTACAGTTTACCAGCTTCGATCTGACAAAATAAAAACCTTCCACTGTTTGCTCTAACATTATCGCTTGTCCTCGCGCAGAAGACTCCTAACAGCAGTCTGAACGTATGCGTAGTGCACTCATGAACGCTGATTCGCCTGGCCAGGTGCAAGCAAACGTTCAAAACTTCTGAACGGAGGCACCTTCTACGTGTCAATTAACTTAAATCATCATTTCTGGCCGGAACATGTGGCACGAATGGGCGAGAACAGAAATACATACTAAAGTGGTGTACTAGAACATGAAGAAACCACATGTGAAGACCTACGCGTAGATGGAATGACGATATACATTGTATACAAAATTGAGAGTTAAATTATCCATGTAATTATGTAATTAAACACCATGCCATGAAAGCACATGGAGGAGTGGAGGCATAACTCCAAGCCCTTGCCACTTGAGCCCCGGAAGAGACCTCCCGGTGCCGACTGGATAAAGGCTTCAAAACCGATCTGGACGCTGAAAAGAAGAAACAACAAATCCCTTGCTCCTGTCGGGAATCGAACCCCAAATGCTCGGTCAAACGCACAACCTTGTCGTTACACCGACTGAGGCCGCGCTATAGCTCAAGCGGTTAGTCGCTGGATTCCCACCGCGCCGGGTTCGATCCCGGGGTCTGGTCAAGTGGGATTTGTGGTGGACAAAATGGTACTGGGGCAGGTTTTCACCGAGTACTTCGGTTTCCCCTGCCAATCTTCATTCCACCAATTGCTCCACAATCACCCTCACCTATCATCTGGGGCTGGTACAATAGGCCAGAAGTGGCAGCAGTACAAGGGACTTAGTCCCACCCCACTCGCAATAAAAAAATACACCGACTGAGCTACCCCGCCTCCCGATAAAAATGGGTCTGAAGGGAATGGGGCAGGACCATGTGGACTGAATTCATCTGGCTGAAGATACAGACCAGAGACGAGCGCTTATGAACCTTTGGGTTCCGAAATGAGTTGGGAATATGACCAGCTGAGTAAGTACAATAATAACCTTTCAAAAAGAACTCTTCCATATAGTTAGTGCAGTTACTGGTCGGTAACAGGTAATTATTTCCTAACACGTAGACTGGTTACATTTTTTTTTGCTAATTCATTATATAACTGTTGTATATTTCGAAATGACAACGTACTTAGTTGCCTGAAATCCAAAGTTCGTTATATAGAAACTTCGTGTACTGAAATATTACTATACACCGAAGTGAAAAACAGATACTACACGGAGCTAAACGCTTGAATTCGTGATGCTGCCTTTTCCCGCCGGCTTTTAAGAATAACCAAGCCAATTATGTCACTATGACGGCGCACTTTTGGTCCAGTATACAGTTATTTCTAGAACCTGCAAGTTGCCATACCTCTTCACATAAATACACACTCAAAAATATGTATGGCTCAAAGAAAACCAGCTAAGGGATCAAATGTACATACAAACTGTAATAAAAAGTAGGCACACAAATTTCAAGATGGAACACTGACAGGAGAGAAGTCATTCATGAAAAATTGGTCCAGAAGAGAGCGTATCCATTTCACTTATGAATGCCTCTACAGCCCTTTGCTGGGCCCGGCAGTAATCCTATACGCAGTCGGCAGGACTCTTTGGACGGAGGACTGGCACGTAGCAAGGCCGCTACCTACACAGGACAACACAAATAGAGAATAAACGCAGACAAACAGACATGTCTTGAGTGGGATTCGAACCCACGATCCCAACGTTCGAGCGAGCGAGCGAAGACATTTCATGCCTCAGAATGCGCGGCCACTGTGACCGGCGAGCTCATCTATACACACAAATGCAGAGGCTGTCCTTGCTACGTATAGCAGGTTTCAGATATTTCTGCAGCCTCTACGTAGGAATTAATTCCTGTCTCCCCCACCCACAAAAAAATCCGTGGTTTGAGTCCGCAAGCGAACTATACCGACCGAGCGAAAGCCGCTTGTCGGCGAAGTTAGTGACAACTTTAGCGGATAGAGGGTGTCACGTGGTCATCGCAACGAATTTCCACGGCCGTAAATCTCGGTTTTCTAGACCGGAGCCGCTATTTCCCTGGAATAGCTCCTCAGTTATCCTCATGAGTCCGAGTGGACCCCGTTCCTGACCCACTACTACTCAGTAAAACTGGTAACGCCGGGAATCGAACCCGGGACCTCTGGATCTGTAGGCAGAAGCTCTGACCACTAGACCACAGAGGCGGTCGTTTTCCCACCCACCTACACCATTTCTCAGATGGGTTACACGTTGACAACTGGCCTTACCGCTCCTTAACAAGATGCCGATACGGTCTCTGATGAGTTAGCAGCAGCGACATTTCTACGCTTTGTGCCAGTATCTTCATGGCAAACTGACAATAGGAACGTCCGAACCACGGCGCTGTCACGTCACGGAAGCAGCACACGAAGTCCCTTCTCATCATGCACGTGCTTAAATGACAAGTAGGCCAGCGGCTGAGCTCGAAATTGCTGTCACAACAGAGCAGATCCTGGCAGCACGGTCCTTTACTACAGTTCTGATCTCTGGCGGAGATGAGATCACTTCAGAGGGTAAAAGCAGCCAGGCCCACCTACAGTTGTGTAACAGCGCTCGTAAATGAAACATACAACTAGTAAAGCGCCTGGCCAACACGTGACTTAACTACTGCCATTTGGAAGAGAGGAATAACGTCCCTATTGGCCAATGCTGTTTCGAGGCGGACAGAACTGAACGGTAGTACGACGCATCCTTCGCCCCCGGCTAAGGCTCCATGTGCTAACACACTCGTGGCACAAACGCTTGGAAACGGCTACCTCTTCTGTAAACAATTTTCTTTTTCTCAATTAATTTCGATTCGGCTGTCTTGTCGGCTTAACTTTATTCGCTTTTACAGTGCACGAACTCTGTTGGTGCCTAGTGTCTAGGTGCGAAATTCTGCGCTGATGGTGACGAAGCCTCGCATTCCAAAGTTTAAAATTGGATTCATAATGCTCTGTAACACTGCTGAAACATTAGTATCAAGGAAGTTTGACTACCCTAACTGCAGAAGGTAAAGCTGTCCGTGTACTTAATTAATTAAGCGCTATGCCATGAAGTCCGGTCTAGAAAACCGAGATTAACGGCCGTGGTGATCCGTTGCGCTGACCACGCGGCACCCTCTATCCCCAAATGTTGGCACTAACTTCGCCGACAAGCGGCGGTCGCTCGGTCGGTATAGTTCGCTTGCGGGCTAAAAGCCACGGAATTTTTTCTCCTATTCCATGAAGACATATGGGGGAGTGAGGTACAGCTCAACCATTCTTGACCTCGGCACTAGATGGATGTGAGTGGTCAGCTTCATGACCTGGCCGCTTTAGCCCCGGATACGAGACTAGGTTGGCCCCATAGATGGTCTGGACGCTAGAGAGAAGAGAAAATCTTGCCCTTGCCGGGAATCGAACCACGGCCGTCCAGCCCGTAGCCCGTCACTATGCCGCCTGAGCTATCCCGACTCTTCAATGTATATTACAAAAATAATTACGTTTTATTCAGAGAAAGCAAATACCAGGTCGCGGATGGAAGATTATCATTCCTGCTTCGAACCCCGGAGGTCAGAGGTTCCATTCCTGATACGGAGCCTACGCTAACTAGAAATGTCTTGTGATTTTCCTCATATACTCCACACAAATTGTGTTAAGTACAAGTTCGACAACGAACCTTCTGACTGACACCGTTAAATAAACCAACACAACTATACTCAAAGAACGAAATATTACATTTTTCAATAAGCTACTATTTTCTGGGATGAAAATGTTCATAATTAGTAGAGTAGGAACAAGAAGGCCAAAGTAGATAGATCCGTAACCTCACCTGGTGGCTGGTGGTGTAGGGGGCGTTGCTAAATGGTGGCAGGAAACCTTCCTCCTGAGCTAGCGACATAGCGGCCTCCACTAACCCCGGCAACTTGTATGAGGTTAGCTGATGTTGATTATTGTTATTCAGTTTGATATCGCCTCGAGGGCCATCGAGATTATCGTTAAGACGAACGTAGATCACCGGCTCGGAGTCGACCGTTCGATCCACCACTGCCGACTGGTGTACAGATGGCGGCTGTCGGTGCATGTTGTCCGTGCATATAAGCTGACACGTACTCACTGCTCGAAACGTGTCAAAAACAGATAGAAATCGCAATAATTATACGCTTCGAGCTATTAAAAATACTTGCCCCTAATACCAATCAATAAACTGACGTGTATTAAAATTAGCTACCGATGATAATGAAATTTAACATCAAATCCGTTCACAAAATATCTGTTCAACACCCCCGTACAATAGTATGCACTTCACCATTTCATACAGCGTTCTTAACTGACGTTTCCATCAAGAACGCGCATTCCGGTCACAACCCACAACACTTTCTTCTTCTGTCACAGAGATATCGACTGTTCGACTTTGCACACACGGAAACAACAACTTAAAACGTTTGGACTCAGCATCCCGTCAAATTTATTGTGAATGGTGGCACTTTTTATAAACGAAATAAAAAGAACCTGCAAATCTGATTAAACCTCGAAATTATGTTACTCGGAACACTATCCTATAATGCCGTACAAGCCGAGGGAAGAAAAGCTAACTGCGTGTATTTGTATTTATGAGAACTTCTGTTCACCTTTGATGTACATGATGGAACACGAAAATTTATTCTTAATTTTAGTGTTGACCGGTGCACAAAACGTAAACAACAAAATCTTCTGCATAATTCAAGACCACTTTCTATGCGAAAGACAAAAGTACTTCAAAATGTCTACTCACAGATTCCGGTCGCAAATCTGAACATTCATAACAAAAATACCACACAAACTTCATACACAGCACTAATACGTTTATATATGTGACGATTAGAAGTATACTTGGAGCTTAAATGGTCAATGCTATATACAACAGCACTGTCTTTAAACGTATACCCTTGAAAAGCAGATGTGAACTACGCACAATTTGGAAAACTTATTTCAGTTCACATATTCCACACATGTACAGAAAAAGCTAATAAAAATTTCTGCGCAGTCATTATGAATCAAAACAAAACAATAACAGACACTTTTTCTATCAAACGTTTAGTCACTTGTTTCCGCTGTCACCCGAAATAATTTGCAGCACATAGACACGGTTAAGGATACTAGTTGCACGTGGAAAGTCGGCTGCAACACACGTGAAAACAAAGGAAACTCTAGCGGCGAACGCTTCGTGCACGCTGCACTCCTGCCAACTGACAAATGTTAGCTGCACACACAACAGTTCTTTTCAGCATCACGATTTTCCACTACGCGGAGTTCGAAGGAGGTGGAGGAGAAGGACCTCAAGTTTCACCGCGTACTACCCGTTGTGAAAACATCAATCCCAACAAAATAAAGCGCAAACCGTGAGCACGACATGAAACCTAACGTGGTCTAATGAAAATCTGCATTCACTTTTGCATGTTTCTTTGCCCTAAATGGGATATTCTGGTGACTAAGGCGTTATGGGTACCTTTGGAGAACCCCCAAATGACAATATATATTAATCGGGAGTCGGGATGGCGCAGTCGCTACAGCGACTGCCTACAGAGGTTAGACGACCGAGGGGTCGGAGTTCGAGTCCCGGTAGAGGCAAGAATTTTCTCTTCCCCACATCGTCCAGGCCGGTTCTGGGGCCCACCTAGTCTCCTATAACATCGGTACAGGGGGCTCTTTCCCCGGAGGCAAAGCGGCAGGCGTGAAGATGACCACTCATCTCCAACTAGTGCCGAGGTGAAGGAAACGTGAATCTATACATTCACTCCTCCATAGGCTTCATGGCGCAGTGCTTAACTGGTGAGAAATTTACCCTTTTACCAGACTAATTTATTAAGCCGATTCTTAACCAAGAGCGACTGTTTCTGGGGGTGGGCTGAGACTGTGTCCACTTGGCCTGTTGTGCCAGCCCCTAATGACAGACGAGTATGGAGCATTTCGTAGGATAAGGATCGGCTGGGGAAACAGAAGTGTTCGGAGAAAACCTGTCCCAGTGCCACTTCGTCAAATCACAAATCCCACATTACCTCATCTGGGTTAGAACTCGAAACCGCCGAGGTTGGAAGCCGGCGACTAACCGCCTAAGCACAGCCAGCAGCGATAGTAATTGGTGTGTTTAACTCAAAACAGGGTCTATTCATTTGTCTATGGCTCTACAGTCCTCTTCTTGGACCTTGGCCGCTTTTTCAGTTTTTTAATCCTATACAGACTCGGTAGGACTCCTTGGACGGGGGATCAGCCCATCGTAAGGCCTCTGCCTACACGAAGAACAACACAGAAACTGAATAAACGCACACAGACATCGATGTCCTGAGTGGGATTCGAACCCAAGAACCCATCGTTCGAGCGAGCAGAGACAGTACTTATACAAAATGAAATGTAATGCATTATATATGACCGATGACTCAGACTCGTCACAGAACATCCTTCTAAACATATATCATATAAAAATAGTTGGGGCGAGAGAAAGAACTTCGTCTTGCAAAGCTTCCCAGACGTACGAAGCTTATGACACAGTAAACTGACTAGCGTTCCAGGGCTGTCAAAGCAAGCAAATATATTGAATAACTATGTCCACTGGCTGCATGTTCTCGCTAACAACACTATTCTCCCACGGATTCAAGCTGTATACCAAATATTGCTCGTAAGAAGTTTTAGTGCACAAGTGTTACATGTCTCACATAGGCCTGCAGTCTCCAATACAGAGCCCGCCTAAATTTATGTAACTTGTACCTTACCTTTCGTCTTTTAACACATTTCTCTTTCTTTCAGATGATTCACAACTTTGCCATTTGGCGGTCCTAAACGAGGAACTGTTCGGTACCATTACTTGGCTTCGTTCTTTTGCTTACTTATGGATTCCTTTGTGACGATGTCGGTGGTTCAGAGCACACGACGTCGAATGAAAGGGCGATTATGAATACTGAATCTGAAAGGAAGTGGGAGAAAGCGGTCATGGCCTAATTTGGGTACTATTTAGGCAAGTACTGGAGGGCCCAAGAAAACCTCGAAAACCATCAGTCGAGATAGACGATGTCCCAGCCGAAATTTTATGATCATTTTTTGGGATTTATATACCGAATAAACATAATAATAGCTTGCTCATACTTTTGAAACCATGGCAAACTTTCACATTTCCAGTCATTAGATATACGTCTTGTTACACACCGACTATCAATCTTGCAAATTTGACGTTTGACAAATGCGTACAACTAATATTTGTGTACTCTGAGCCTCGCCAATAACTTCTGTGCATGCATCAACTGAACAGGGCAACATCAATCCAATCTACGCCCACGGAAAACGGCCGTTTTGCTTTAGAAATGTTTAAGGAAGCAGTCGACAATGACTCATTGTTGCCACAGACATTCTCCATAAATTTAACTTGATTACTGCACACAAAAGACATTCGCTTAGAAAGTCTCTCGGTTTGTTTTTGCAGTCATTATGTTTTGTTTCGAAATGTCGAAGCAACTTTGGCGGTTCCACAGTTTCGTTTCTTAGCGTCTCCCTTCACAACACACAGGATGAGCCCGCGGCTGTTCACACGAGTCCTTACTTAGTTATGAATCGCCACACAGGTACTTGGTTACTTGTCGACGGACGCCGATGACACGTTTTCTACATTGGTTTCCAGTTTCGGCTGTTCGCTAGAACTACTCGCTCTCTTTTAAACTGATTCCCGCCGTTAACAATCACCAATAATGTCCTCTGCTAATTAACACCTAACTGGGGTATAACATAATGTAACGTGAATGGCGCAACAGGAAGTAGGGGTCACGTGAACTCTGCGTTTCCACGAGTGACGTCACGTACCCCCACTCCTCCCATCATTACGCAACGCTCGGTAAACACCTTTCCCCGCTAGGCTGTGACGTCACGCAACAGACGAGTCCGTGCAGCGACTATTGCTAGGCAATCGGTAAACACGACGTTACGCAACAGTGGTAGCTATCACGTAACGGTTTTGTGTGTTGTCAGTGCGGAAGCTACATAAGTAGTGAGTACTGAGTTAGCAGAGAGAGTTTTCTTTATTGCTAGTGGGGTGGGACTAAGTCCCTTGTACTGCGGCCACTTCTGGCCTATTATACCAGCCCCATATGATAGGTGAGGGTGATTGTGGAGGAAATTGGTGGAATGAAGATTGGCAGGGGAAACCCAAGTACTAGAGAGAGAGTTACTAGCATTCAGCATGAGTCGAAGTCCAGCAGCTACGAGTCGAGTTGTAACAAGTGAATGGAAGTGACTCCAGCAGAAGTAATTGTGATACTGTAGATGGCAGTAGTTGTGAAATTGTAAACTGTGTAAGTATAAGAGCGAAGCACAATAAATATTCGCTATATCCTTGACTTACGTGAAGTTATTTGTCGCGTTACATACCCAACAGGGGCCGCGCCACAGCTCAAGCAGTTAGTCGCTGGCTTCACACCGCGGCGGCCCGGGTTCAATCCGGGGTCTTGTTAAGTAGGATTTGTGGTGGACAAAGTGGCGCTGGGGCAGGTTTTCTCCAAGTACTTCGGTCTCCACAATCACCCTCACCTATCATCTGGGGCTGGTACAATAGGCCAGAAGTGGCAGCAGCACAACGCTTTAAAATCACGAAACCGTTATAATGACGTCATTATACTGTGACATAATGACTGGCAGTCAGAACTGCGGAAGCAGAAGAGAAGGCCGTTGCTAGGTAACGGTCAATATGCTGCATCATTTAACAAACAGGCAATCGTTAGTCAACGAATAAACACAACAATAACGGAGTTGTGGCGGTGTCTTCTATGCGGTTTGACTCCAGGCAGCGAGGGTCAGTTACCCCGTTTGAAGGCGAGTTCGAATACCTCCACCGCAGCCATGCGAGTCGTAAGAGGCGAAAAGGGAACCCACTGAATATAACTGGGTCACTCTGTGCCTGGGTAATATAAATGTAATAATATAAATCCTCTCGTCAGAGAGGATTTTACATAAGGACTATAACAGCGAGTGTTCAGTTGGGTCTCAAAGGGCATGTCGCCAAGACGAACTGACTGGCCGTAAACAACCAGTCGTGAGGTAACTCTGAAATGCCAACAATTTCGAAATGTCTGCTGTAATCCTAACAGTTGTAACAGAAAAAACATGTGGACCTGAAAGGAATGTACGAGGGTTGTTCAAACTTAACTCGTTGGTGTGTTCGGCGTGACGACGTCAGGATCGCGGAGGTGCAACAATTCTAGCAGCAGCCCAGGGAGTTCTTTGCGGAGAAATTCACTAACAGTAGGGACAATGTGAGGGTATCTGTCTCAGCACCCACAGCGACCTTTACTCATTCACCCAGTTGCAATCGGTATAAAGATGGACTATGAGCTTGATGGACGGGGTTCGAATGGCGGCAGGGGCAAGAGATTTCTTCTTTCTCATACCGTCAAACCAGCTCCGAGGTCCAACCAGCCTCCTACGCAATGGGAACCGGAAGCTCTTTACCCTGGAGTAAAGCGGCCGGGGAGAGAAGCTGACCTCTCGCCTCCATCTAGTGTCGAAGTTAAGAAGGGTGGAGCTATACCTCCACTCCTCCAAACGTCATCATGGTGTGGTGATTAATTATTTAAGCACAGAGATAACTTTTACATTTACCTTTTATTCATTCGCCCAGAACAATCTCTGAACGGGTTTCATTTGAACAACCTTCCTACATGCAACTACAATTAAGTAACCACTTTAAGTTCTAAACAGATTACTGTAGCATGTGGACCCGTTACTAGGCAACGACAGCGGTCCATGCCGAGAAGTAAAAGCAGGACAGTTAGTGAGACAGCTGAGTTGAGTGGAGTTGAGTTAGTTAGTGGGTGAGCGACTGAGCCAGTCAGTCAGGGAACTGCTGAGGTTCAGTCGTTGTGAGCTGTTGTCGTTAGAAGTTGGTAGCTGAGGCACGGAGATAGTTCGGGAACCCAGAGCAAGGGGAACGTTCGCCGCTGAGAACTACTACGTGTATATAGTGAAGACATGACTGTGGACACGAGTATGTGTGTTACGCTGAATTTTGAAGTGTAGTCCCACGCTGGATCAAAGAGTCATCAATCCAAAACCGCGTATACAGTCACATTATGAAAATAATATTTGACTAGCCCTATCCGTGCGGACCGGTGGCAAACGGCGGTAGAACACTACAGTTCGTCAAGAATACACAGTACAAAAAAGCATGGGTTCATTAAACAGGATTTGAGATCACAGAACGAAAACGATGGAACGTAAAACTGTCAGCAGAAAGTTGTGAATAAAATCAAAGACTGCATTAAAGAATACTGCCTTCTGGGATACGAAACCGCTTAGTTCGACGGAAATGTGCCGGCTTCGCAGAGGAATGTCAAAGAGCAAGTCAAGCAAGCAGGCCCATGTTTACTAGCATCCGCTCACGAGATGTCTCCGATAGAACTGAGCTAGCGCTTCCATGGGACTGACCACCACGAAGGTTCAGAGGCGCAGAGCTATAGCTCCGTGCATTCTTTACAAAGATAACGAGTGGCAACCTTCATTGTCCTGGAAAGTGTTCGATGCAGTCACTATATGGGGGGGGGGAGCTGATTCAAAATCGATCTGGACTTCGGACCAAAGATAAAAATGTCTGTCGTTGCCGGATATCGAACTCTGCCGCTTTACTGAGTAAGATAACGTGTCTGGAGGCAATACAGCCTAACAGAGAAGTACATATGGAAACTGCGTAATGAAAACTATTTTGGGGGTCCAAAGAGAATCTCATTCTGGAATTTGAAGGGTGAAAGGGTGCGGGTATATCCGACGCGCCACCGCCACTGGGTGATAACTGTCGGAACTAATGGAATGCGCTAATGCAGTGTACACTTAGAGAGAAGATTCGTGTTAGTAACTGACCATATGTGAAGCCGTAGACCTAACATACCTCGCGGAAGCCCACACACAAAAGTACTGTGTGACCAATACAGCAACTCAGCAACTATGCAGTTCATACATGTGTCTTCTTAGGCTAGTTAAGGGCCCTCAATCATATATAGCTGTAACATATCGTTGAATGAGAGAAGGGGAATGGTATGTGAAAGCTTTGAAAGGAGAAGGTAGTGACCTATTTCCAAATACAACGAAAAATTATGGCACTGATAGCCTGACGTCACTTACATCCCGTTCGACTTCCACGGCTACTGCTCGATGTGGTCAATTCATTCGATTCAAACAGTTCTCATGGATGACGCTGGATCCAACTATTCTAAACGCTTTACAATGACAAGGGCACACAGCAAACAGCTCTATACACTTTTACTTCTGAGGGAAAGCCTTGCATCCTAAGTGAAGAAAGCAATTGGAACACTTCGGGGCTCTGGCACGGGTGTGAATATCTACCAGATTAAACGGCGTTACGTCTTGAAGGCACTAATCGTAACAGTCACCACTGTGAGGACCTCATATCTCAAAGAGGTTAGGGGGCCGAAAGTACTGACAGCAATGGGAGAGGAAGTGACGCAGCGTCCAGAACACTATACAGCGAGGATGCTCAATTCCTCACATCGCTCCGGTGATACAAACAATACATACAAAACTTCTGGTAGGAAACCCTGAAGGGAGGGGACATCAACCCTCAAATCTCACACGAACATTCAACTGCGATAAAACAAAAGTACTGTTTTTGAATTTGTGAAACGTGTAATTGACTTGATCCGCCTCTGTGATCTACTGGTCAGAGTTCCTGGCTATAGATCCAGAGGTCCGGGTTTGATTCCCTGCGCTACCACATTTTCTGAGAAGTAGTGGGTCTGAAACGGGGTCCATTCAGCCTTGTGAGGATAACTGAGGAACTATCTCAAGGAAATAGCGGCTCCGGTCTATGAAACCGAAATTAACGGCCTTGGGGATTCTTTGCGCTGACCACGCGACACCTTCTATCCGATAAAGTTGGCACTAACTTTGCCGACAAGCGGCGGTCGCTCGGCCGCTATAGTTCGCTTGGGGACTACAGGCCACAGAATTTGTTTTGTAACTGATTTGACTAGGAAATTAAGAGCAGACTGAATTCGGGTAATGGTTGCTACTAACCAGCTCAGAACCTGTTGTCTTCTCGTCTGCTGCGTATAAACATAAAAATTAAAGTATAAAACTATATTTTTTCCTGCAGTCTTGTATGGGAGCGAAACTTCGTCTCTGACACCAAAGGAAGAACACAGACTGGGAGTGTTTGAGAACAGGGTGCTGAAGAGAATATTTGGACCCAAGAGGGATGAAGCAACAGGAGGCTACAGAAAACTGCATATAGAGGAGCCTTATAACTTGTACTCTTCGCCAAATATAATTAGAATGATCAAGTCAAGTAGGATGAGATTGGCAGGGAATGTAACACGCATGGGGAGGAAGGACACATACAGGACTTTGGTGGGAAAACTCGAGGGGAAGAGACAACCAGAAAAACCTAGACGATGAAACGATAATATTGAAATGGATCTAGGAGAAATATGATTTGGTGGCATGAAGTGGATTAATCTGGCTCAGAATAGAGATGAGTGATGAACTCGTGTGAACACGGTAAGGAACCTTTGTGTTGTAACAAACGTTTGGAGCGACTGCTGCACTTGGCCCATGGAGTCAACCGATTCAACACTGATACTTTCGATTTCTGGCGCGCTCACATCAAGAAGTTGCAAAAAAGCATCTATTAACTTTACGTGACAATCCGTCCGCTGAACGGACTTCCACGAAGTTCGATACCGGAAGGTTTTACTTTGTCAACTATAAGAAGCGCATCGTGAAGGCCTACGTGCCTTTCTGTGCAGATCAAGAGCGCAACTCGTCCCACATTTACTGCTGCGGACAAACGCATTTTATGTCCTTTTTAAGTTTTTCCGGAAAGTTTTTTTTCCTTTCCCGAGATAATTAAACAAAAGAGCGCGAGTGTGCCTGATTCGTTGCGCGATGCGTACATTTCGTACGCTGTTTTACTGACACCTGCTGTCGGCAGCTGAAATTATGCACAATTGCAGATGAGGTTTCGTCATGGCGATCTGCATGATCTCCTTGTTACAGGTGCGCAATTATGATCACCCACTTATAAAATTGTCTTATCACATGTTGCTTCAGTAGGGTTGTCAGAATATTATCTACCGGCGCAGTTACATTTGTTACATGGCAACGGTACGAACTGAATTACTGAACATGGCTAGTACTAAGCATAGCAGCACAAAGAAGCGGAAGAGGGGGAGGGTTATGGAGGGGTGGACTGGAATACGCGGTCCTATAGTACCCATACTACAAAGCGAAGAAGGATCTGGCAACCTAGCTGAGGATCAAGTTTCAACCAGACCTCGTCAATTATTAATTTGATGGATAAATACAATCAGTTACCAAGAACACCGAAGAAAACGCTCCAAATTCTCGTCAATTCATACACGTAATTCGGCGATAGCAACAAGGAAGACCGGACCAGATGGCTGACGCCGTAAGTAAACAATTCTATGGTGCAAGATACGAGTACACCTTGCAAGCCTGATTAGTATTTTCGCCGCTTTGATGGAGCCGCAAGGTCTATGATGTAACGGCGCTATGACATGTATTGTCGTCTGGGGTGTGACGCCGTATCGTCAGGTAGAATTTTAGACGTTTTGCAGGTTCCTCTCCACAGACAGCGCCGTGAGGCTACTCTACCCAACGGCCGCAGTTCTACCACACTACATAGCTTCACACCACCTTCGAAGTGTCCGAAGCATATGTACTGTTCACCTGGTGCAGGGTATACATGCCGATCGGCTGGGCTTCGACTGCACCATGTCCTGGCCAACTGTGAAGCTCAGTCACAACCCTTTATCCTTTTTTACTATATGCAGGGTCGTGCGTTGCTGCTATACTTACCCTAGCAAGGGCGCCGTACACACTGGTCCCCAGAACAGGAGTGAACGTGATATTCCGGATTCATAAATGCTGCTGTCTTACACACTGAACAAGTTTCCGGTTTATCTAAGGCCATACAGTTTTCGGCGGTGATTGTGGCGCCGGTGGTGGTAGTAACAGATAGTAATAACAATAATAATAATAATAATAATAATATGAACGTAGAGCGCACTTCAACGTGTAACAATTAGCTGCCGTGTTAGTGCCCAACATCCGAAGCGTCTACGAAACTGGAGGCGCCCCTACATGGCATGCGTTTAATGTCCATGAAGTGTACCACTGAAGAGGGAGAAGACTGTTCAAGAAATACAAATTTATGCCTGTTACCCACATACGAAACCGAGATGTATAGTTCACCATCATAAAAAAAGCAATTGTTACTGCGCTCAACAATGGCAGAAACATTAAAATGCATAAGATACTTGGG
The DNA here is from genome assembly GCF_002891405.2 of Cryptotermes secundus. Classification (NCBI taxonomy): domain Eukaryota; kingdom Metazoa; phylum Arthropoda; class Insecta; order Blattodea; family Kalotermitidae; genus Cryptotermes; species Cryptotermes secundus. The sequence continues at coordinate 198,387 of NW_019731276.1, read as the reverse complement.
CTCTCAAAATTAATCTATTAATAAAATACAGTATTAGAGCTTTCTAACCCTCAATCGTTGTTTACTTTTCTTCTTTGTGTTGTTCTGTAATTCTTTCTTTTCATCCATCTCTTTCTTTTGCTAGTGAATTGTATTTCAAGAACTTGTATACAAAGATTTCAACTTCATTCGTTCAAGATGGAGAATTCTGAAGTTTAGAAATATTCGCCTCGCATTAATATGAACATTATTACAGTCTGATTCTCCTACAAACAACAGATACCGCCAAACTCCAATCATAAACAGGTTAAATCTACTCGATAACTTCTAAAAACTTCTTCCATTCAAGAATCATTAGCTTCAGGCGGTAGCAGGATGGCCTATGAATAAATTACGCACAAACCTCGATCGCACTCGATGCTGTTCCGAGCACTTCCATTCGTAAGTCCACTGCCTGAGTTTGGTTCGAATATTTCTTTCGGGAAATTTCAGGATGATTTGTGCTTCAATATCCCTCAAATATTCCGGGCATGACTCGATGGGCTCAATACGATTTACTTTTCCTAACGGTGTACGCAGTTTCTACTTTTTTTATGCCCGCGGAACATAATACAGATATTAACATAAAAATCTCTGTCTGACAGTAGTGTCTACTGTATTACATTGTGAGGGCAGCCCCTATGTGTCCATTACTTTCAGTTTTCTCACTGTATCCTTTTGAGCCAAGATTTCTCGGTTACGGAAATGGGTGACTGCAGGAGAGGACCAGGATCCTCCAAGGAATCAAGAAGTTCTTGGAAGAACGAATCATCTACTTTCTTTTGATATGACAGGGATTACATAGAAAATGTCACCAATCCTCCATCGCCTCGGGAACGTCTTTGCCGAGTTGTTGCCTAGGAACGATAGGGAGGAAGACAGACCCATAAGTCTTCTATTGTTGCGTGTATTCGTTGCCGCGGGGATGTATTTACCGAGCCACTGAGCAGCGATGGGAGGAATACACACACAGACGCGCCAAGTGTCGCTGAGATGGGCCAGGGTGCCGTGTCACATATATCGAGTGATTATAGAAGGGTTTTGGACTGATGATCAGATTAATTAAGACTCTTTGCTACTCGTACATAGCGTGACTACACTTTACAAATCACTGGCACACACCGACTGGTGTTCTGCGTCTACTACAGTCTTCATTAGCCTTTGCCTGGTAGCGCTTTCAACGGCAGCCGTTCTGGTTACCCAACTATCGCCGGCCTCAGCTACCAGTTCCTCAAAGCCGTCTTCTAACTCACTCACTCACTCACTCACTCGTGTTGCCGTGGAATTGTTGCGCTCATGTCCGTCGGCAGAGCCGCTACCTAGCAACGCTGTTGTACAGCTGTTGCCTAGTAAAGGGTCAACATGCCACAATACCAGTTTCACGGAGTCTGGTTTAGGCATTCAAAACTTAATGGGGG